>NC_081347.1:72597806-72667318 GCF_029784015.1 Lycium ferocissimum
ACAATCTATAACCAGAATAGCTTGCTAAAATTTTTTGTGCCAATATTTGATAATTTAAACCCTCAAAAAACCTTTGGGATATTAGATTTAAAAGAACCCCACCAGAAAAAATTTTTTTCTTCTGAAAATTAAACTTCAAACGATCAAAATTCTGAAAGTGGCAGAGAAAAAAAAAAAGGAGCAGATTTATATGAAAGCTGATGCATTTATCATTTGATCCCCCAAATATTGAAAACCAAAAATACAAATAAGGCTCAAACATAAGAGATGAAGAAAAATAGAATAAACACTGATCAAACTAGATCTAAAAAAGTAACAGAATTAAAAAAAAAAAAATCTCTATGCCCCGAATTAATCAGCCCAGAAATAGCAATGTCATCACTGCCTTTTTGAAAAAATGGAATCTTTATAGCAATATCATCATTGCTCCTTAGAAAGACAGCATCTTTTTTGCATAGCAATTTAGTGGCCACTTGAAATGGAACAGGGGGATTATTACAACTGTTATTGCTGCTATCAACATTACATCAATGGCAACAACTTTTTTTTTTTTTTTTTTTTGGGGATATTTCAGAAGTACTACCAAAAGGAGGCTGGTCGGTGGGAGATGGAAAATGGAAGATGTGGGGTGTG
Organism: Lycium ferocissimum; assembly: GCF_029784015.1. NCBI lineage: Eukaryota > Viridiplantae > Streptophyta > Magnoliopsida > Solanales > Solanaceae > Lycium > Lycium ferocissimum. Next base: position 72,598,440 of record NC_081347.1, read on the forward strand.
TGAATTGGTGGAGATGTGCGGCTGTTTGGTTGAAGAAATAAGGAGGTGGAGATGGGCGGCTGTTTGAGAGAGAAAAAATGAGGAGAGGGAAAAATGTGTAGGGTTTTAAGAAAGAAAGAAAGAAAAAAAAAAAATCTGTAAGTGTTGTGTGTGTTTGGAGAATAATGAGGAACTTTGGTCTTGAAAGTCAAAAATTCCTTTTTTGAAAAAAAAGCTCTTCCCGTGAAGATAGAAGAATTAGAGCGATTTGGATTGAGCATAGGTTTAAAAATTTGTTTGCGAACATAACAAAAAATAAATTAGGGTGGTCTGTTTTATTTTTTTGGAGCATAGACATTTCTTTTCACTTATGTTCGCTTTAGATAAACTAAGTTAAATGGGTCTAATTTTTTTTTGAGCTTATTTTAAGACAAAATGACTTTAAGTGGCCGGTCAAACCTCAAAAGCTGAAAACGACATAAGTCTTATAAGCCCAATCCTAAACTGCTTAGTGATATTGTGGGGAGCCCCTTAAAAAAAAAAAAAATCACATGAGGGGTAGGTAAAAGAAGAGACAGAGTTTGAGGGGGAAAAGAAATCCCATGAGGGGTAGGTAAAAGAAGAGATAGAGTTTGGGGCCTGTTTGGAAAGCCACCTGGTAATTGGAATTAATATAATTACTAGGGTAGTAATTACACGACCTAATAATTATACGGTGAGTGTAATTACAACGACACATTTGTTTGTATAACGTAATTACGGTGTAATTACAAGCGTCTTTGTTTGGTTGCACAAGTGTAATTAATAAATCTGATTTAATTTAAAAATAAACTTTAATTATAAAAAATTTAAAATTAATATTTAAAAAATATTGCCTTTATAAATGATATTAAATTAGTTATTTAATAACACATTGTTTCTTGAAAATATATTAATTAATAATCATATATTTGTAACTAATATTGTAACAAAAATAATTGATATATATTTTTCAAATTAATATTTAATTTTAATTAATTATAAAACTTAAGAAGACTTTTTTGTGAGAACGCCATGGATTGGATGTTTGACAAAAAAATAATATTAATAAATATAATGCCATAACATTATTCAAATGTTTTGACACAAAAAATCCATCAAATGTAAGTGAAAAATAAACGGCGTACGACGTGAAAGCAAATAACTTAAAATTGAAAATATAACCTAAATTCAAAATCCAAAAGAAAAAGTTCAACATAATACTCTTATGTCAAATTTCAATATTACGTAAGTAAGTTCCAACGTAACTTAAGTAAATAATTCAAAGAAAAGGAAAAATATAAGTCTATAACCCCATTCACAATGAAATTCTACTTTAATAACGTCCCGTTATATAGCGAGTTTGTTAATAACTCATTCTTTCCAATATTAAGAGGTGTAGTTTCAAATATTAGAATAATAACACGGTTATACTAAATGAATAAAATAAAAAAATACGACGAATTATATGGAATAAAAAAGTAAAGGTTGGGAATGAAAAGAAAGAAAATGAAAAATAAATAATATAAAAATAAAAATACATTTTAAAAATAAAAATAAAAAAATAAGAAATAAAAATAAATTAAAATAATAGAAATAAAAAAATATTAAAAATAAAAATAATAGAAATAAAATAAATTAAAGTAAAAAAATAAACAAACTAAAAATGCTTCTGTAATTACGGTGTAATTACACCCAAATTCTCGGGAGAGTGTAATTACACCCTATCAATTATACAATTTAACTGCTTGTGTAATTGCGATCAAACAAACGGATGTCAAACTATATAATTACACTCAATTACATTCAATTTCAATTACCTGAGTGGCTTTCTAAATAGGCCCTTGAGGGGAAAAGGAATCCCATGAGGGGTAGGTAAAAGAAGAGAGATGGGGAGAAAGAGTCAAAAAGGGTAGGATAGGTTCTGGAAAATGAGGGAGAGTGAGGACAAAAAAGAGGAAGAAAAAAGAAAAGAGAAGTTGAAAAAGGAAGAAAGGGAATTGATTTGGGAGATTGTATCGTTGAAAAACAAATGGTGGAGGAGTGAATTTTGGGGATCAGTTGAAAAATCAAAAAGAGGAAAACGTGTGGGGCCTGCAGAGAAGAAAAAAGAGGAAAAGAAAATCATACGCGGGGTAGGTGAGATTTAATTGTACATTGAGTGATAATTCGTTAATTTGCACAAGGTTAATTTTGAATTAAGCGTACTTTACCAATAAACTCTTCGACTTTAAAATCTTAAATCGACGGATACGTATTAAAATATAACTAATATACATATAAAAACAGAAGAATAAATATACAATTTTTTTTAAGAAAAAAATGTAAATAAAAAATGTGATTGATACTTTGAAAATATAATGTGCTGTAAAGAAATAAAAAATGATTATTTACTAAGATATAATTGCACTGTCGTGCTGTATCTGTACAGGTAACTCTGAAAAGTAATGAATATTGAAATTAATTCAAATGACAACAAATTGATACAAATCCAAATCTTTGCCTAAATAAGGATAAGTATCAATAAATCGTATTAAATTTTAAAAAAAAATGTAAAAAGTTGCATTTTGTGCTATTTTGTCTTTGAGACGTTAATTTCAAGAAGGATGAGCCAAAATTGGGTGTCAATAATATATATATATATATATATATATATATATATATATATATATATATATATATATATATATGTTATATAACCTAAGTATATTGATATATATAAGTATATTCTTATTATATTTTAGGTATATGTAGTATAACTTAAGCATATAACTTACTTATAAACTTATATTTTAGGTGTATATATATATATATATATATTTGTATTCTTTAGTCAGTAAATATATAAACCTTACTTATAAACTTATATAACATATGTAAATATACCTAAAATATACTAATAAATACTATAATATATATTCTATACAAAAAATAAAAAAGGTTTTGGATACTTTTGAACCAGACCGGTCCGGTTTCGGTTATTTAACTGGTAAACCGGAACCGGTTACCGGTCCGGTCCGATTCAAACCGGTTAACAGGTTTACTACTAGGTGCGCCCTCATAGAGAATAGCGACTCCGATATTGACTTGTAACACCCGTACCATTAACTCGGACCTTGAGCATGATCTGACCAAAAAAGAAACCAAAAAGAAAACATGAGCCTAGACTAAGGCGTCACTGAATCGCGTGTCTACGTGCGAGTCGCGGTGGTGTGCGTCGCATCGACGAGAGAGGTGCGAGGAAGATGTGCTTTGTGCGCACGTGCGACACTACGTGCGATTCGCATGTTACACACGCGAGTCGCATATGTCATCGCGTACGGTGACGGAGAGAGGTACCAAAGAATGACGTGAAGGTATGCAGCACTGCGACGGTTCGGTGCAACATGCGACTCGCATGTTGCACATGCGACACCATGTGCGAATCGCGCATGGTGCGCGGGGTATTTGTGTCGAAAGTTTTCCTCGTTTTTGGACACCACATAAATAGGTTTTCTAGGGTGCGGGACTCATTATTCGACGATTAAATCATTGGTATTCCTTGTGGAGCACATGCGAGTGTTGATTAAACATCTCCTAGGGATTTCTTACTTTTGGTATCTCCTCGCTGACAACATTTTGGTAAACCACAACTAAAACCGTTCAAGATTCGAGAATCGAAATTGGGGGAATACTTGAAACTCAGGTCTCTAATTCAAGTGTTGAAGCAATTAAGGTATGTAGAACTTCCATCCACATGTGGGAATCTCTACGTTCTTCCCCATGCTCCGTTTCTTGATATTCATGAAGCACAAACCCTAGGGCATTAAACCCAACATATTGGTAGCCCATATTTATGTATTTATGTATATGAATTTTTGTATCTATATTCGTTATTGTATTCCTAATCTTCCATTACGGTTATTAGGAACCCTAGCTTAATCCACGAATCATGAATTCTTCCTCATGCATTCTCATTATGTTCATAGGAAAGTTTATGATTTTATGTAGCAAGTTGCAAAGCATGTTTTCAAGTCAAATTTTATATCTATATATTTATGAACTATTGTTTCTACTCACGAATCAAGAACATGTTTACAAGATTATGACAAGTTATCTCATGAAACCATATTGCAAGTTATTTCGTGAAATCATGATTACAAGTTATTTACAAGCTCTTTCACGAAAATCATGGGCTTCTTAGCCAACTATATCATGTTCATGTTTTTGGGATTGCTTAGTTAACGAGAAGGCTCGGATAGCACGAAACTACGTTGCCACCGTAGGATAAGGGTTGTCGACAAGTGGCAACACGCCATTATGCGGTTTGGATCCTTACATGCTTATTTTCACGTAAATCTCATATCCCCTGGCAAGGTGTGAGTGTTCTCCTGGTAGGGCGCAAGTACCAGATCATGTTGTCGGTTACACTATAGCATTTCCCCACGTTACAAGAAGTTTTATATTCATGTATTTTCATTGAATTACTGTTTTCAGACTTTACTCACGTTTCATGCTCATGTCCCGTTACATTCGGTTTCGTTCATGTTCTATACCTATGTATGCCATGCTCTTCTATTTTAACAAGTTTTACATACTAGTACTATTCACCATGTACTAACGTCCCTTTTGCCGGGCACAACGCTTCACGGTGCAGATACCGACTTTCGAGGAGCATACGCGCCGCGATGGCAGGATCCTCGTATCGGCTTATTGGTGAGCCCCGCTCCTCCGGGTTGACATGGAGTCTTTATATCTAGTATGCAGTTATGGTAGTCCAGGGCCATGTCCTGGTAGTTAGTATTCAGACATGTTTTAGAGGTTTCATAGACAGATGTTAGTTTCCAGAGTCAGTGGTGCGTTCATGATTACAGACTATTATGTCTTCATAATATTTCATGTTTATGAGATGGTTTCAAGACTTTATTCCGCAAATTATATTTTCATGATTTATTTAAATTGCGTCACATAGATATGTTGTTTGATGCCCATGTTGACAAGCAAGCCATGAGGTTCGCTCGGACACATGCAAGCAAGGCCCGAGTGCCGTGTTACGCCCAGGCCATGGTTCGGGGCGTGACATGACTCTCAAATTTTTTGGTAGTTTGAACTAGTGGGTCAAAAAATATTCATCTATTGCATGTAGGATGGAACTACAAGTTTGTCTACGAGTTTGAATTGTATCCTACTTACCTTTCGCTTAATCATATTTGGGGAACTACTAGGTGCACCCCTCTTAAAGAATAGCGACTCCAGTATTGACTCTCAAATTTTTTGGTAGTTTGAACTAGTGGGTCAAAAATATTCATTTGTTGCATGTAGGACGGAGTTACAAGTTTGTCTGCGAGTTTGACAGAATTCAATAGTTTTGGTCCTAGCCTTGTATTTGTGCTTAAAAAATTATTTAATATGTTAAAATAATTTATAAAAAGTAGTAAATTATTTTTTCTAGTATTCAGAACCTAGTAAATAAAACTTATAAATTAAATTCAAAATTCTAGCTTTGTCTCTACCTACTTCCACTATTTGGGGACATAGCTATTACACCAATATCAAGTATTTGCTCAACTAGTAGAAGTTATATTCATATGAGTATATGACTATCATCATAATATACACAACCCCAAAACGCATATCATTTTCTTGTACCTTTGTTTGGATGTTATAACTTTCGCAGGCCTTACTTCCGACAGTTTAAATTGGTGATCAGATGTCGGCATGCTGGAGTAACTATGTATGAATACTCATATATATGAATCAATGAAGGATTCAAAATTTACGCGCAATTGTGAGTTTTGAGTAAAAAATGTGGGCTGTTATCAAATTAATATCTAACTTTAAAATTATCAAAGTAGTCATCAATTTGTTCACTTACACATATTGCATAATGTTTATTACTCTCTAATTCATATGAAAGTGTTTGATTGGACATGAAATATAAGAGAGAAGAAAGATTTTTGAGACTTTTGGTTTAAAATACGCCAAAAGAAATTTTGTGGCTACAAATCATCTCATAAAGGGTAAAATGAGATGTCATTCTTTTTTGGACTAACTAAAAAAGAAAAAAATGTCACATAAATGGGACGGAAAGAATTTAAAATTAGAATTATTTATTTCAATAATCTCTATCACATTTCAAGAAAAGAAGTATAAAATCTATCCTCTTTTGTTCATAGTTTTATAATATATAGATAATGTATATAAAATAAAATAAAAATTTGGGCCTTCATTTGGGGGCCTAAAGCAATTAACTTTTAGTTGCTTCCCCTTGGCCAACCCTAGGTGGGGGGTGGGTATTGGATTTGTGAATAAAATATCACATTGGTAAGCGAAAAGAAAAAAGGAAATTACTTATAAGGTGTTGGATACTCTTAATATTGTGAGGTCTTTTAGGGAAAACCGTGCAGATTTGACTCAAAGCGGACAATATCATACCCTGATAAGCATATCTTTGGATATCACACCCTGATAAACATATATTTGGACCGTTTAGCCCAATAGTGGAGTGGGGCGGAAATGATATCGGTGATGGAGCAACTGGTAGTTTTGGGTGGGGGTTGAAGAAAAAATGGAAGGGAAGAAACGGTATTAGGAAGGGGATAAAATAGGGTAGCGTTATGAGGTGGCATGCCACACAGCGTCCACCTCACTCAAATGCTAGGTCATGTGAGAATTTAATAGTTGGGTCCTAGCCATAGCGGACCTCCATTAGAAATAGGGGTACATGTAATAAGAATGGTAACGACATGAATTTTTTTTTTTATCACAAAATATAATAGAGTTTAAATGTAGTGAATATTTAAAAAGTAGAAGGATAAGTCTAACCGCAATCAGTTGTTTGAATCAATCGGTCATCAAATTGTTCGTTTGAAAGATTCAAACTTTTTTATTGGACGATCATGATAATTCACATGCAATGCAACATTTATCAAATTTAAAGTGTGTTCAACCTTGATGATCGAATATCAAATACTAAGATGCTCAAGTAACCCTTGCCATACTCCAAAAAAAAAAAAAAAAAGGTCTAACGACTATTTCTCCTAAATAAAATGAAAAGGATATGCAGAATCTTGAGATTGGGCAATAAAATTTAATAAGTCACTTTCTTTATCTTTGTGCCTCCCCTATCCTCTTAGGCGTCGTTTGGTATACTGTATAAGGTGGAATATCTCAGACTGCTTTTGGATTAATTTTTATACTATATTTGGTAGAAGGTATTAATTTTTTTGGGATAAATTTATACATTCTACCAAATAAAGTATAAAAATGAAGCTCATACTTAAAAGATGGGATATCCCACTCAATCCCATTAACCTTGGGATTATTAGATACCACCTTTAATTTTATATGGGATAGATTTATTCCAGGATTTTAAATCCTGAGATAATTATGTTCGCGTACCAAACGATGCCTTAATCTAATGGGCTGCCATCATGGGGTTTTCAACGTGAACATAACCATCTGAGCCCAAGACTTTTCTAATCCAAAAATAAAATTTTGAAACTAAACTAACCCGGTAAAAAAAAAAAAAGAACCAAAATAGGCTTCATGCACAGAATTTGTGCGTGAAAGGACCAAAGTGTACATTTATAGTTTGGTTCTTTCACGCTGCCAGAATCTATCGTGAACCCTCCCCCCCCTCCCTCCCGGGCACCCCTGAACCTTTATTCTTTGGAAATCAAACTCAAAATTAAGCTTTTTTCCATACTTTGATCGAAAATTAGTCACATTTCAAAACACCGGAATATAAATATTTTATGTAGAACCTAATTTTTTTTTTAGCGTACAATAATGTCGTTTCGTTACATCAAGTATACATATATGTCTGGATCGTCGTTTTAGGAATTGTAAAGTGCTCCGAAGTAAGTTTGGAAACTTGATTTCTTTAAGTTTAATTGTCATATTTTATGGGGTTATAATTAATATAGGACGTCGCACGAGTTATTATTAATCGATAATAGATACTAAAAATAACTAATTATCATTAAAAAATTAATACCCAAAAATATATATAATAGTAACATAAAATGTACATTTTATTTAGCTCTCACTATAGAGGCTCGGTCAAATCCCTCTATACATGTAAGCCGGGATAGCGGCGCCCCGTTGTAATATCCCGGTGCCGGTCTAGATCCTCGATAAAGAGCGAGATACCTCATGCTCATATCCGCACCCGACGTGTCCCGGAACATGATGCCCCGAATATGATAGGAAGATATAAGCGAGCACGTCGGTCAACATCGACCCCGAGGTGTCGCCTCGCCAATCGGATGCAGATGTACAAGGCGCAAGTGAGCATAGAGGGAGGACCGCAACAACCGACTCCGTCCACGCATATCCCTCTGATGAGGCACGAAACTAGTGAGCCTAGTCAACTCCTGGGGATACGACAGGTGCGGAGGCTGCTGCTTCTGATGCCGTCCGTCAATATAGACCATAAATCACCTCGACATCCTGCAGGGTTATGGTAGCCTTGCCAGTGCGGAGATGAGATGTATGGTTCTCCGGTCGCCAGCGCTCCATCATGGCAGTCACTAGAGCCCTATCGTGCACAAGCCGGCCAAACTCGATGCACCGGTAGATACCGCTTCGACGTAGTATATCTATGACAAGAGGATGTAGGGGAATAGCCTCTAGAATATCCCATGCTAACTCCCCCGAATGGATACGGACCACTCTACTAGATGATACCAGTGCATCCCATACATACTGGGACCTATGCTCATGCTGTAGATAAAGTACCCCTCTGTCGTCGAAGGGCCCCGACTCCATGGAGGTGTCCTATCTATTTTAGGCATTTTAAATTAATTATTAATACATGAAGTAAGGATTAAAGTGGTATATTTTTTACGCATTTTAAATTAATCATTATTTTTTAATTAATCTCTAATACGTAGTATTAGTTGTGTAATCTTTTACCGAGAAATTATATAAAGGACTGAATCCTAAACTAAGGATTTTAAATTTCTAATTAGCAAATAAATAAATTAACAATTAAAGATTAAAAAATTAATAATTAACAAATCAAAAAATTAACAATTAGCTAGCAAACAATTAGCATATAATTTATAAATAAACAATTAAAACTAATCAAATAATTAACAAATAAACAATTGGCTTAACAAAAACTAAATAAATAATTAGCTAGTCTAACAATTGAAATAACTAATCTAACAATTAACAAATACTAAATAAATAATTAATAAACAATTAACAAATTAACAAATAAAAAAATGAAAAAATGAAAAAAAAAAAAAAGGGGTAGAAACAGCCCATTTTGAGCACAAAAAAAGTGCGTAAAAGTTTTTTTTTTTTTGTACAATAGTAATGCTTAGGTTAATAATGTAATAGAAAAATCGTAGTAAAATGCTTAGATTGAAGCTTTGATTTTGAGTTTTTGAATTGAATTATACGCTACTTTATTGCGAAAAAATTTGTTTCTAGACTTCACTATACCAAGAATATTGATTTTTGGGTTGAAAATCAATTAGAAAACAACGTTTTTGATTTCGTGGGACCTCGAAAATGCACCTTTAATGGCTAATTTTTTTTCCTTTTGATCGTGGGGGACCATTGGTGGGGAAGAAGGAGCCCTGTATATTTTTGTGCGTAAAGCCTTTTTTTTTTTTTTTAAAGAGTTATTTTAATTTCAAAATTTTATTTTTAGATTACAAAAGTGTTTGTAACCATCTCCACAGATTTGGCTGGTTGTAACAGCCTTTGACCCCACAACTGGCTGATATCTTGAATTTCAACAAATTCACTCTATTTTTCTTCGTAACTTCACATTACACTTATACTCTTTACTTTAAAGTCATTTCCTTCTTTGGCTTTTTGCTCCTTCTCTTTCTCCTTCTCAGTTTCCTCTCTTCTTCACGTTTCGTGATACGGAAAAAGAAGTAAAAATTATCCAAAAGCTTTGAAAAATAGTTCAAATTCATCTGATTATCTTTAGGGCGTTATCACTTCTGGGTTATCTTATGGGGATACCGCTATGTCTAGCCTTCTGTCAAGATAGCGTAAATTTTTCAATTATTTCTTCTCAAATAATTTTTTCACACGTAAAAATAAGCTCAATTTTTTTTTAAAATAAAAATAATACGGATAATTTTTCCGAAGAAATAAAATAAAAATAATTCCGTATTATTTTTGCTAAAAAAAAAAAAAAATTCGGGTCAAGATTGAGTTATTTTAGTGGGTAAAAAAATTATTTGAGGGTAAAATACTTTGAAGGCTAGGAAACTTGGCCGTGATTACAGAAATAATTGATAAAAGATAATTGATCCCATAAGATAATTGTAAGGGTATAGTGGCACTAAAGATAACGGAAGCGTGAATGAACTATTTTTGAGTTGAATAATTTTTACTTTCCGTTTGTGATGTAACTCTTTTTCTTCATTTCTTTGAATTCAAGATCTATTATCTCTGAGCTTACACTAATTTCAAGTCTTAGCCATGGGTGGTGGTGGTGACCACAAAGAGGAGGTAATGTTATATAGTTTTCAATCACCTTTATGTTGTTCTTTCTCTTGTCCATAAGTTAATAAGTTATTCCTTTTGTGTTCTTCTTTTCTTCTCTACATGTTAAGAAGTTATTCCTTCGCTTTCAATTTACGTGTATTACTTTTCTTTTAAATTTTTAAAAAGCATGATTCTTTCATAATTTGACAAAATCGGCTCATTTCAAATAGTTCAAAGATAAAATTGACCATTTCCCTCTTGTTCTGGATGTGCTGGAGCAGCTGTTAGTGGAGAGAGAATTTTTGAAGTACTTGACTAATGACTAGCTATTTTTCTTACGAAAATAAGACGAGGGTAAAGTTATTCTGTTTTGAATATTTCATGAACATTTTGGCCCTATTTTTTATTAAAAAATAATCTAATTCTAGACTTCTCGCTTATAAAAGGTGATAGATCAGATAATTTATACTCATACACATATTTATGATTTATTTAGATCACAAATTTTAAACATCTTTTTGTTCTTTATTGAACTTTTTGCCTAGTGAAACACCATCAGATAAGTTTAAGCGGAGGTAATATAACCCAACAATTTCAAGTTTTAATTATTTTTTCCCTTCTTTTTACCAATAAGGCAATAACCTTACATTTCTTTATTATTTCTTAATAGACCACTATAATGGTGCTCGAGGTTGATATTCAGTGCCCTTGCTGCTACAAGAAGACCAAGAAAGTTTTCTTCGAAATCCCCGATAAGTCGTTTTTTCCCTTCAATTCCCCGCTTTTCCCGTCTTATTGTTTCGAGTTTAACTTATATACACCGATTGTGTAGAGAAGTAAATATTACCACTCAACTTATGTTTACATATTGTAGCAAGTTAAGTGCGTTATTTTAAAGATTACAATTCCAAAAAAATAACATGTAGATATCTTGATAATATATATAAAAGTTTCCTTTGGTATTTTTATGCACTTAATGTTAAAATGGTTTGAATTGCGAGAAGTTAGAGACCAATTGTATGATGAGAAGGCAAATATCACTATTCTTGTGTGTGTGTGTCGCAATCCGAAAGATTCGTGACAAATTGTGTTGTAAAGGAGGAAAAACATCAAGAGCATTGAGATCAAAGAGCCCACGAAGCCCAAAAAATGTGTCACCTTTAAACTGCCCAAAGAGGGTGAGAAGCCCAAGGAAAAGGCAAAGGAGGGCGAGAAGCCCAAAAAACGTGTCACCTTTAAACTGCCCAAGGAGGGTGAGAAGCCCAAGGGAAAGCCCAAAAAAGTGAAGAAAGAGAATAATAATAAGTAGGTGACCAAATGGCTGGTGAACTGTCTTGTTTTATAGTACTAGACGGTGTATGTTCGTGCTGGGCACGGGCCTAACACTTTAGATTATAGTATATCTATATGTATGTAGTTATGTTTAGGTAGTGATAATATATATATTTTACATTGCTAATAAATATACATAAGTTTGCACGGTATATATATATATATATATATATACACACACACACTCTATTTTTAAAATACGATTAATATAATATTATAGTTTGTGCTCCGTATTCAAAACTTTATTATATTAGTGTTTGCTATGAATACAAAGTTGGCAAAAATTTATTAATACTTTTAAAAGAGAAGACTTGTTTAAAAGGAAACTATTTTTCTCTCTTTGAGATAAACAATAACAATATTTACTGTTATCTTCTAAAAAAAAATTATAACAATATTTAAGCATCAATTGATACTTTGAATTTTAATTCGATTAATTTAAAGGTGTAAAATATTCTATTGTTAATGTTTGTAGATTGGATCTAAACAATACTTATTATTTTTTATCAAATTTTGATTTGGATAATCTAACTCAAATTATTAAATTAATTTTACATGTTTAAAATGAAATAAAGTAGAAATTTGATTTTCTATTTAAACGAAGAACTATTATTTTTAAATTTTTGGTAAATATTCTTGATTCAGCTCATTTTACTTGTCATGTTATCTTTTGCACGATTTTTTTAAGGAAACGTCAATTAGAATTATAATTTGACTAATTTACCTTATTAATTATTTGATCTTCATTTAATATTTTTTTTTATGACATTAATCTCTTTTCACATTTATTAAAGTAAGAATAAAAATGAAAAAGTAATTAATGTGTAATTACTAAGTTATGCTACTTTCCTTAGTTATAATACGGAAAAGACATCAAATGCATCCTAGAGTTGTCTGAATAAGTCGAATACACAATTAATCGGGCGACCTATTACCCTTATACAGTCAAACCTCTCTATAACAGTATCGTTGGGTTCGAAATTTTTCAGCTGTTATAGAGAATGATTATTATACACCTATAACAACATTGACATTTAAATAATACTTCGCCGTTATAGGTAAAAAAGATGTATAAAATTTGATTTTCATTTTCAATTTTCAAATGCTAAGCTTAATCACACTTTATACAACGAAGGAAAATCGTTTAATGATGAAAATATATATATTCATATGATATTTTTTGTCATAAATAGTGTACTAAATGATCAAAATTTATACACTTATTATTGGTAATCATAGATATTCTATTTTTATAAAGATGGTTAATTATTATATTACCAAAAAAAGAAGATAGCTGTTATATTGGGAGTAATTTTACAAAGAACGTACTGTTATAAAGTTGGTTGTTGCTGTTATAGGTGAAATGTTGTTATAGAGAAGTAAAATATAACATAAAAAATCGGTTCCGAAAAAACTTGGTTGTTATGGAGAGGTGTTGTTATATGCAGGTGCCGTTATAGAGAGGTCTGACTGTACATTTATCATAAGTAAATTTAATACCACCCTTAAATTACAATACAACTCCTCTATTTCATGTTTGGTTTCGCAAATATAATGACATGGTTTAATTTTCTTTTTTTGTTATTCCAAAGAGCATGTAAATACGATTGAATGTGTGATAAATAGTACATGTACATATAGCAAATAATATAAAGTAAAATGAAAAGAGAGAACTGGAAATGTCATTGGTAATTATAACATGTATACCACCCATTCTTTACTACCCCTGAAAATTGGAGAGTGTAATTGTTTCCTTCAATTACTCCCAATTTCATGCTTACCAAGTTCTTATTTAATTCGACGAATACACCAAATTGTGTAATTAAATTCAATTACATTTAAATTTAATTACAAACTAACCTTCCAATTATGCCCTAATCTTTTAATAAAACAATTTTGTATAATTTGAATCTTTTAATGTTTTTACTAATTTACCCTGGTGCTTGTTGTAGTTAAATTCCTACATATATTCATCTTTCCTTTGTTTCCAAGAAAAGGGGTTTAGGTTGTGAACCAGAAGCTTCTGCCAACCCCCTACCAGCTAGCCTTTCCAAGAACAATTATGAAGTACCCTTCACTTTATTCATCAACACAATCATTTTAATTCTGATTACTTGGAGATTCGGTAACTTTGAGAAGCAAAAGATGTACTCCTTCAGTCTCAACGAGAGTGTTTGACTGGGCATGAAATATAAAAAATAAACGAACACTTTTGATACTTGTGGTAAAAACAAATCATAAAAATTTATGTGGCTAGAAATCATTTCATCAGGGTAAAAAGTTAAATTAAAAGTTAAATTGTTACTAAATATAAAATGATGTCATTCTTTTTGTTCGATTGACTTAAAAAAAAAGTGTCATATAATTAGGAGGGAGTGAAAAGAAATTTTTATCGATGTTCTCAAAGAAAATATTTATTCAAGCGATCACAGGTCTGTTAAAATTAAAAATGAAACTTAGCTTCTCACTAACCACGTGTCAAATGAAATCTTCAGCCTCAAATGTGAAGCAAGCCGGAACATGGTTTACTTGGTGTACATATGCCAAAAGTCGAGAAATTTTATCATGGGCGAGGCACACCAACTGGGCAGACATTAGTTGTGTGATATTCCTCTCAAATTTTGCCATGTAGAATTGGTGGGTCTGCTGTCATCACTCTCTCTCTTACCTACATTTCTTTTTGTTTTTTATTTTATCATTTATTTTTCTTTCTTCTCTTATTATATTTTTCCTCAATTTTATATCGTATCTTCACCTCTAAAATAAAATAGAAAAATGGATTGAGACTACCTCAAATTTCTTTTTCTTTTCTTTGTTTTCTGAATTTTATTTCTAACATTCACTAATAAGTGCACACTGTCAAGGTTTCAGTTGTAATTTATTTCAGTTCCTAAAACTTGTAAATTACTTTTAAATTAAAATTACATAAAGAAAAAAAAATAGGAAGATGATTGTTAATCTCATATAATGAGCATGACAATTATAAAGCAAAAATTCCAGTGAAATTTTTTCACTTTTTTCCAGAAATCGTTTTCACTTTATTTGAAAATCAATGTTTAAAAAATCGAAATTTCAAATACAATTTGAAGTTGTATTTAGAATTTAAAAAATACCAAAAAACTTGTTTTCACTTTCAACACATTCAAACAACCAAATATTCTGTACAAAAACTTAACCAAACACAGCTTTATCTTCAACTCTAACTCCAAAATATCAAATAAAGTGAAAAATATTTGATTTTCATAGCCAAATGCCTACTTAGAAACTCTGGTATTACTTGAAACTTCACTTTTTCTAATTTTTCTTTTGATTCTATATTTATTGTCAAATCTAGAATCACATTTAATTTTCCAAAAATAAAAAGAAAGTTCAGTCTTTTGAATATATTGGAAACACAATCGGTGAATACATTGGGAAAAATAAGAGAAAAATTCAAAAGCTTTGGCTAGTATCAATATAATTTTACAAATAGAAGATAAGATCATAAAATAAAAAGAAAATAATAAAAGAAGAAGAGGAGAAGCATACAAGTGATAAGTACAAAAGAAGAGAGGGAAGGAAAATAAGTGAAAGAGTGTGTGCTGACAGTGGACCCACCATATTCCACTTGTCATGTTTATATTTCTCCTTCACGCAAGTCTTTTGCCAATTTTTGTTGAAGTGAGACCTAAAATTCACTTTGCAAAATATGAAAGGAGACTCACACAAGTTTTGTCTTCCACATCATATTTGTGCCTCGCACGTAATAAAATTTTCCGCCAAAAGTCACCCAATAGACAAAGTCGATCTACTGAGGTTAAACCTATCTACATTAAGAAACGAAAGGCTAGATACGTAAGATGTTTCTTCATTGTTCACCTGCCGTGATGGATTAGGTGCTTCTTTTTTTTTTTTTTTTTTTTTTTTCTTCAAAAGAATTAGGTTACTATAACTATTCTATTCAAGATTTTGACAATTAGAACCATAAGTGAAAATTTCAGGTCATGTACCAAACTACCAATCAGTTAACTAGGGTTGATAAAGGCAAAAAAAAAAAAAAATGGAAATTTGATGAAGAGTTGTGCAATTTATAAAGGGCAAAAGGTCAAAAATGCATCTCCCGTCATTAAAGTTTTCAAATATATCTCTATCTTAACGAAAATCTCAAATCCCCCAAAATAACCAGATTTCATTTTTAAACCCCGATCTAACTACATAAAAAACACATAAGCGACCAAAATTTTTGAATTAAATACATTGGAGCCACTAGGCACAGGAGCTAGTGGGTAACACATATGGGTTTTTTATTTAGTTGGGTCGATTTAAATTGAAAGCTAAAAATGAAATGAGTTTATTTTGAGAATTTCAGTTAAGACAAGGGTATGTTTAAAAATTTTAATGACAGAAGGGGTACTTTTGACTTAAATTTGTCATGAATAATATTTTTAACTCTTTTTTCAAAATAGAAGAGTATGTTTGACCCTTTTCCCATTTTTAAATGCAGACGCACCGACAGGAAAAATGAAATGAGTGTAATGAATCTGAAAGCCTATATGGGCTACATTCAATGATACAATTTTTACTTTTTTGTTTTTTATTTTGGAGAATTCACTTTATGTATTGGTCAAAGAATACACATACAAGTTGGACCAGACATGAGAAATGATCTTATAGAGCCCGTTTGGATTGGCTTATAGGCAAAAACATTTTTTCGAACATAAGTTCGCTTTTAGATAAACTAAGTTAAATGGGTCTAATTATTTTTTTGAAATTTCATTTTAAGCACAAAATGACTTTTAAAAGTTTGCCAACCAAACACTCAAAAAAGCTGAAAACAGCTTATAAGCCAACTTATAAGCCAATCCAAACGGGCTCATAAACATGTTCCGTATTTTATTTATTTTTCTGATATTATTTGGTACTGATATATTATAAAATAGGTCATATAATTAAAAGAAATAATATACAACAATAACAACAATAACCCAGTGACATTAAAAGAAATAATATAATGAACTATAAAATCAAATCTTCTTCAAAAGATATGCATACACCAAATTTAAAGTACATTGCCAACTAAAAGGGGTGAAAAAAATATTCGGACAACTTGTTTAGCTTATTTAATGTATTTTTTTTTTTATAAAAAAAATCACTTCATTTTATCAGGCTGTTGTCCTTTCAAGGATCTTGATTAGAACATTTATGTGGTTAGTTCTTTATATATATGGTATTTCCATCTCACATGATTTAGATTAAAACTTAAAGTAGTTTAGAAAGAGTTCAGTTTGAATATGATATATTCGTCAATGCATTACTTACGTTGTTCATGCATTGAAGCTATGTATTACCAGAAAGACGTCTTTTAATTTATTATACATGTTAGATGTGATAATTTAGAAGTACTGAAATAGGCTCATTTGGTGAAAGGAGGTTGAGGTGGGATTTAAGCCTCACACTCTTAATCGGAGGTTTCAGGTTTGGAATTTTTCTTGTTAGAAAACGTTTTCCCCTTTAATAAATTTTACGAGACATAATCTGAATTAATCTAATGAATGAATATCAAATAATTATATTTAAGAAAAGTCAGCCGCCACGTTATTTGAGTGACCTTTAATACTAACGTTTTACCTAATCTGAATTAATCTAATGAATGAATATCAAATAATTATATTTAAGAAAAGTCAGCCGCCACGTTATTTGAGTGACCTTTAATACTAACGTTTTACCTAATCTGAATTAATCTAATGAATGAATATCAAATAATTATATTTTAAAAAAGTCAGCCGCCCACGTTATTTGAGCGACCTTTAATACTAACGTTTTACCATCTCTCTTTAGCATAGCAATAAGATAAGGACGTGCCCGGTTAACAAAGTGTGGTTGATGATCCGGACTTATTTTCTTTTTTATTTTTGGATTTAAGTTATATAAATTGATAAGAAAATTTACGCTATCGGCTATTTTTCATTTACTATATTCTTTAGAATAGAAAATTTCAACTTACTATAGCTTACCTGTTATTGTAGACAGTGGCGGAGTCAGGAATTTGGCGAAGGGTGTACAAATTTTCTTCTCACTTGTGTTAAGGGTGTGCAAAATTAAATATATATTTATAGTAACTAACATTTAACCTATGTACACCACGTAATTTTCCGACGAAGGGTGTGCACCGTCACTTTAGTTAGTGTTCGGTTTAAATGATAGATTGAATGGGAAATGGAAGGAAAAGAAGTGGAGGGAAAATGAGTTGTTCCTCTTGCTTTATAAAATGAGCATTGTCCCTCATTGGTAGTGAAAAGAAAAGTTTTCCTACTTAAAAGTAGAAGTACTCCTTCTTGTTGCTAAAGGGTTAAGAAGAGGGTCTCCCCTCGCGCCGTCGTCGCTCGGCTCTGCTTCGGCTTCGGATTTGGATTTGGATTTGGTCAAATGATTTGATTGATAATCTTTTTGGACCAAATTTTATTTAATTTTAAGTATTTAATTAGTTATTACTTATTTAATTAATTAATTAACTTATCCAATCCTACCGTTAGTGACCCGGATCCGCATGTCTGACCCGCGACCCGGTTCGTTCCCATTTTTTATTTAAATTTCCCACCGTTTTTAAAGTGACTGTTTTGAAGGGTTGCAAACCTTCAGAAACAGTACTTCCATGGCTATAAACTCGTTTGATTCCTCAGAATTTTCCTTACGAATTTTCTGAACTTCAAAACTTCTTTTTTTTCGTGCACAAATAAATTCAGCCAGAAGTTTGTCAGCCGTTGAGTGGTTTGTCGACACCGTTGTTTTAGGTACCGATACACCGGTGAGTAAGATCGTTCTATCCTGGGAGGATATATTCCATTAACCTCGGTACTTGAGGGGAATAATTTTTAAGGACACATATCGTGCATTCATGGGCTCGATTTTGATTCTTAAATATTTTTCGACATCTGTTCTTATTTTTCCGATTGTTTTCGTTTTCTCTTGGTTTTTCGTAATCTGTCGATTTCTATTTTCGGTTTTCAGAAATTGTTTGTTACTGTTTCAACGTTTTGCAATATAGTTTAATAATAGTTAGGTCTATCAAACGTTCCATGGATTTAATGTCGACCAATAGCTAGCATTTCGTATCATGTAGGGGCCGGAACTTCTGAACTTGGACGTTCCAAGTTGTTGAATGAGACTAGCCTGTTTGGATGGACTTATGCCTATAAGCTGTTTGTAGCTTATGCCTAAAATAAATAAGTTGGGGTAGTTTAACTTATTTTTTTTTGGCATATAAGCTGTTTTCAGCTTATAAGCTGCTTTAGATAAGCTAAGTCAAATGGACCCAATTATTTTTTTAAGCTTATTTTAAGCACAAAATGACTTTAAGCTGGCCAGCTAAACACTCAAAAAAACTGAAAACAGCTTATAAGCAACTTATAAGCCAATCCAAATGGGCTCTAACTTATTTTTTTTGGCTTATAAGCTATTTTCAGCTTAGAAGCTGCTTTAGATAAGCTAAGTCAAATGGGCTCAATTATTTTTTGGTATTTTATTTTAAGACAAAATGACTTTAAGTTCCCGCCAACCAAACACTCACAAAAGTTAAAAATAACTTATAAACAACTTATAAGCCAATAAACATTATGCTAGTAATTAATAGTAGTTGGAATACTAGTGATTGATAATCATCACTTCTGTGCATTACAGTGTAACAAATATCTATACATTCAGGTCATATATAAAATTATTATAAATAATTTTATATAATAAATATGTATTATTTTCTCCATCATAATTTATGTGATATTATTTTTTCTTTCGTTTATCTAAAAAAGAATAATATATTTCTATATTTAATAGCGATCTAATTTTAAAATAATCTTAGCTCTAATAAGTGATTTATAGCCACATAAGAGCCTATGACTTATTAAGACCACACATTTCAAAAGTAGATTTCTAGAAATAATTTTACAATAGCTAGTTGATTACTTAGGTGTTTATTTTGACCATTCTCTAGCGTCCTTATCTTGATATTTCCTTTCTCACAAATTATCAACACGAAAAATCTTTTAGTGTTTTTTATTGATTGAAACTTAGATGTGACCATATAGAGTTTCAATTGTAAGACTTTTTTCCCATATACGATAACCCTAGAAATGAAAGAAAATGGGAAGGGGAGGTGTGACAATCACATCCAGCACGTGCAAACAAGAGCATATAGTCAACAACCACAACTAGCTAGCAGACAATCAACTAAGAGCCCGTTTGGATTGACTTATAAGTTATTTTTAGTTTTTTTTGAGTGTTTGATTAGGCAGCTTAAAGTCATTTTGTGCTTAAAATAAGCTTAAAAAAATAATTGAGCGTTTATTTAACTTAACATTTATCTAAAGCGAATTATAAATGTTCGAAAATAACTTATAAGCCAAAAAAATAAGTTAGACTATCCTAACTTATTTTTTTAATTTATAAATATAAGCTGCAAACAGCTTATAGGCATAAGCCTATCCAAACAGGCTATAAATGATGATCAAATTCACTTTTTTTCCTAACTTCACATTACACTCATCTCTTTTCTAAGTCACTTCCTTCTTTGGCTTTTTGCTCCTTCTCTCTTTCCCTCTCAGTTTCCTCTCTTCTTGAGGTTTTGTTATATATATCACAAAGAACTCTTTTTCTTCTTCTTCTTCTGTGACTTCGAGATCTATCATATCTGGGCTTAACCTAATTTAATTCTTGGCCATGGGTGGTGGTGATCACAAAGAGAAGGTAATGCTAGCTTTTCAATCCCTTTATGTTCTTCTTTTCTTCTCTGCATGTTAATAAGTTATTCCTCTTGTGTTCTTCTTTTTTTCTTTACATGTTAATAAGTTATTCATTAGCTTTCAATTTATGTGTAGTACCTTCCTTTTTAATTTTTTTTAAAAATAATTCTTTCATAATTTGACAAAATTCAAATAGTTCAAAGGTAAATTTGGCCGTTTCCCTCTTGTTCCGGATGTCCTGGAGCAATTGTTAGTGGGGAGGGGATTTTTGAAGTACTTGACTAATGACTAGCTATTTTTGTTACAAAAATAAGACGAGGGTAAAGTTATTCTATTTTGAATAGTTCATGAATATTTTGGCCCTATTTGTTATTAAAAAATAATTTAATTCTAGACTTCTCGCTTATACAAGATAATGATCAGATAGTTTATACTCATACACATATTTATGATTTATTTAGATCATAAATTTAAATGTTTTTTTTTTGTTTATTAAACTTCTTGCCCAGTGAAACACCATCAAATAAGTTTGAGCGGAGATAATATAACCCAACAATTTCAAGTTTTAATTATTTTTTCCCTTCTTTTTACCAAAAAGACAATAACCTTACATTTCTTTATTATTTCTTAATAGACCACTATAATCATGCTCAAGGTTGATCTTCAGTGCCCTTGCTGCTACAAGAAGACCAAGAAAATTCTCTGCAAAATCCCCCGTAAGTATATATTACTACTCAACTTATTTTTACATATAGCAAGTTCATTATTTTGAAGATTACGATTCCTAAAAGATAACATGTAGATATCTTGATAATATATAGTATAAAAGTTTCCTTTGATATTTTTATGTACTTAATGTTAAAATAAAATGGTTTGAATTGCAGAAGTTAGAGATCAATTGTATGATGAGAAGTCAAATACCGATAAATTGTGTTGCAAAGGAGGAAAAACGATCAAGAGCTCTGAGATCAAAGAGCTCAAGAAGGTGGTGAAGCTTTGCGAGTCCAAGTACAAGCCCCACGGGCGTCCCGGAGACAGGCCTGTTGCTTTTAGGAATATAAAAGGGGCCGAGACACCCGAGGCTGTTAAGAAGCCTGATACTGATAAGACCAAGAAAGGGGCTTATAAAGGGGCTCCTGATAAGACCAAGAAAGGGGCTCCTGTTAAGACCAAGACAGGGGCTTATAAAGGGGCTCCTGTTAAGACCAAGACAGGGGCTTATAAAGGGGCTCCTGTTAAGACCAAGACAGGGGCTTCTGTTAGGACCAAGACAGGGGCTCCATAGTTATGTATCTTTAAAAGAATTATTTTTGAGGTGTTTTTTTACTGTGTTTTTATATATTAGTATTTGTACTCGTGCGATGTGCAGTTATAATTAATAAAATTAATTGTGACAATTTTATCTTATTGCTTGAGCACATTAAATCTAATTAGTTTGACAAAATTTTAATTGTAATTTTGCTTCCCCTGCCAATGTATTCAGCCCGAACGAAAAAAATCTATGAAATCAAAAACAATAAAAATTTACCCGTGTTGATATTTATAGCAACTTAATAGATATATGAAACATGTTTTCACATGCACTTCTATTGCTCAATCATAATTAATTAATACACATTCTCATCTTCATTTACGACTTAATCATAGTAATTAGTATGATTTAATATAATTATCGTATAAATCTTTACTATTAAAGACACTTAGCTACATAATTCAATCACCTTAAAGAGTTACTTGGCAACTGATATCTTTTATGGAATAGGCTTCTATTTTTAATACTTTATACATAAATCTCATGAACAACGGAGGATTGATCTTGAATTTCTTAATATTTTTTTTTATTTTTTATTCGTAATATTACATGCTATTTAAGTGTGAAAAATCTAATTGCTGCGGTTGCAGTATTCATTTAAAGAAGTCGTAAGACCTATAAATCCTTTTACATTTTACGATGGTGCCTTATTTTTGTTATTTATTCATTCGAAGAAAAATATTGATGTTCTTTGAATCGAATTCTATAATTACATTTTCTATTTGTATTGCTTAGGCTCATTATGATTTCGATTTCTGAATAAATCCATGTCAATAACAGGAGCATAAACATAAAACTTACTCTCTTTCTAGCTTTTTAAACTTTCGGTTCATAATTCCAAATTAGGATATTATACACCTTAAATACTCTGCAAGTAAAAAGATCTTTAATTAAGTCGTTGACATCCTACTTATCTTTAATCAAGTCGTTGACATCCTACTTTATCTTTACGAATTGAATTTTTAAAAACTAAATGATAACATCTTCTCAACCACCCTATTATCACCCTTAACCCAAAATCTCAATAAATCATTCAATGCTTCTGGAAATCGCCAGTTAATCTCTTCATATGCATATCAATCTTACATAAAAATTTAATCTTTGTCCATACTGATGCTCACATGCATTTAATTCAAGTATAAAGATAAATCGTCAATAAGTTAAACATTTCATTATGAAAACATTAAAAAATTCATCTGCAAATTTTATAAATTTTCTAACATACAAAGTGAGAATTACTACTTGGTATTGCTACATTGTCATATAACTTTTTATTAGATTGTCGCTTGATTTAAAATTCTTGCTCACTGCAATATAACATAAAACTTTAATTTATTATGTTCTATTGACTGAAATTCTCTCGTTATTTAATTTTTTTATTAATATTTTCAAGTATTATTTAATTAACCATCAATCTGATGGTATCATCTAAATCGATGCAAGAAGCAAATACATGAAGAATATTTGTAGCTCTGATCAAGCATCAATGTGGTGTTTGAGAAAGATAAAAAGTGTTTTTAAACAGTCATTTTAGGCTAAAAAAGCACAAAATAAGCTAATAGCCAAAATGAACTTTTAGCTTATAAGCTATTTTTAAAAAGTCAATCGAAACACCCTCTAAGATAAGGCCAATATTTTTCTAGAGAAAGAATAAGACGATCATTATGTCCCTTGAACAATTGAATGGGAAATTTTCCAAAACTAAGACAATAATAGATGATCAAAAAGCTTTTGAACATACAATACATTCATAATTTTAAAGTATAACTTACACATTAAACAGAAGTGGAATTGCCTTTGAATGTGATTGGACCCGTATCCAGAGGCGGATCCAGGATTTAAATTTTATGGGTTCAATCTATAGATTTTTAGCATTGAACCCATTATATTTTTAAAGTTAGGGGTTTATATCTACTATTTAATTGTAATTTTAATAATTTTTTACACATAAATTTAGCCTCCGCGTCCAAAGTTTAGGGTTCAGTTGAACCCTAACCTTATAGGCTACATACGCCTCTGCCCGTATCTACATTTACAAAAGCATGTGTTTTTAATATTAATTCCAATCCATAATTCCTATTATTATTGTGATATATATGGGGTTACATAAAATTCGTAATTATTTAATTTCTAAAAACTAATACCTCATTCATGATTGTAAATTACTGATTCATGATTATATGCCCTTTATTTGCTGAAGCCATCATATCAATATTAGAGGAGAAAATAGTACAAATTTAAAAAGAAATATAATCACAAATAGAACTAAAGATTAACTTATAAAACATAGTTAGACCTTTTAATCAGATTAACTTATAGACCTTTTAATCAAGACATGAAGTATGACAGAATTTGTTATACATAATGCATGCCTGCTGACTTGTTAACAAATTAACCACATAGAAGAAAGCTCCACATCATGGTCCAAAATCATCGGAAGTTGTTATGGTTCAAAATTCAGATTTGAATACGTTCAACTCTATTGTATGAAGTAATATTTTTTTCAAAATTAGAGAAGGGAGATGATTTAATTTTAAAATTCAAAATAGTTAGCACATCTTTTCGCTTTATCTAATTACGTATTTTTCAACTTAAGATAGCACATGAAGGATCTCAAAGTTATAAAAAAATTAGTACTGAAATTATTAATTTGGCTATTTAGTATCATTCCATCCAGTTGCTGAAGATGGTAACTTTTGGTTTTGAAGCTCCAAACAAAGTTATAATGTAGTATATAATATATTTCAAACATATATCATTTCTTAGTATATTTGAAAAGTTGCGAAATATTGATAATAATAAATTGGGATATAATATTTTCATAGCAGACTCAGAATTTAAACTTGATGAGCTTATATTGAACTACACAGTGCATCTAAAGATCTAAAGATACATAAACAGTAGTTACTATAGTAAATTGACCAACCATACACCCGAGCTCATAATTTTTCGAACTCTCGTGTGTGTTAGCACATGAGTTTTTCGCGACCTGACTTGCCGGCTCTGTTTGGGATATACTATTTTCTCACAAAGTTAGGCTAATGAAAACATAATAAAAATATTTTTAGGTAGATTTAGCTTTATTTTTAGTTTTTCAATTCAAAAGTTTTAACCACATGATTTCTCTGTTATTTTACAATCCAAGTTCAAATTTTTATTGATAACTTATAACTTGTTCGGCCGGACATTTTAGAGGCTAAAGTTAATATGCATAATAAACAAAAATTCAAAGAACATACACTTTCATTCTATAATTCTGCTCAAGCCAAAATAAAAATGTATTACACAAAAAGAATGACGTAAAACCATAGATAAGATGTAACTAAAATTGTCAACTTTAAAACTCACAAAGACATATAAATATGCTCCTCCCTAAGTATGTAGAAATATATATGAAATAACAAAAAAAAGATATAATAACAACTTTTGCTTCAATTCTAACTTGATTTCTATATAGATCAAGTATTGTTCTTTTTCACTTGAGAACGTGGTGAGAGCAATGCCACAAAATAACCTATTATTATTGACAACATGAAAATTCAATTGCCAAATTTATAATGAAAGAGACAAAGATAATTCGGCAGTAACACGAATCCATCAAACCAAAAAAGACGTGAAAATTCAATTGCCAAGTTTATAATGAAAAAGACAAAGATAATTTGGCAGTAACTCGAATCCATCGAACCAAAAAAAGAAATATTAAAGCTCATGAAATGTCTAACAATTGCAGTAAAAAAAAAAAAAAAAAAAAAAAAGACCATAAAACTTTCAGAACAATAACATTTCAAGTTAAATAATAACCTAACTTCCGAAAGCAATGAAGTTAAGCAAGATCGTATTGCCTACCTAATAGCTATTGAGACACTTCAAGAACAAAATATCGATCTAATTGTGCACTTAATCAGATTTCACCTGATTCTTGATCAAAAGAATAGATTGCGTAACAATCGAGAAATTCTGCAACAAAAAATAAAAGAGAGAAAACATATTAGCAAAAAAGAGAAAGGAAGGAGTCAAGCTCCTCATTTATTTGGTTCATCCCAACTCATATATCATTTTATACAATTTAAGATCACAAAACTGTAACACACTCCTACTAAAGTTGAAACTCCAATATGCCATCCGTATAAATTGGATTTGCTGATAAATTATCCCTTATCCCACCCCATTATCTACTAATACGAATTTTTGGCATATTTATAAGAGATAAATTGATTTAAGTTGAATATGCTTGTAAACAACATTTTATCGTTATTTTAGCAGATAAGTTTGCCTAAACTTTCTAATGTAATATTAAATGTGATATAAGTATAGGAATCCAAAATTTTCAAATATTATCGTTGTATGCTATCTTTGTTATCTTTTCAATCCGTAATTCAAATTCAATTTTTTTGCTTGTGGTTCAAAAGTCTTTGTCATTCTACCCACTTCGAATTCTATTCTTTAATCTATATGTCAAAAATATTTATCGTTTAATTTTAATTTCAATTCAAATTTACCTCAGTTGAAGAATCTTTATCTTTCATTTCAATTCAAGTTCACTTATAAGAAATTAAATTTGGATGTTTCAATTTAAATTTAAAACTTCAAAATGTCCAGTTCGTTGAATAAAAGCACGTAATGGAATTTTATATAATTGATTTTAAAACTTTAATACGTCATTTATTATATAAATGAACATAATTTAAAATGGAGATGCTTGGAGGCTAGACGTGTACCTGTGGCGTACATTAGGGTGATCAAGGACATGTATGATGGGGCCAAGACCAGGGTAAGGACTTTGGGAGGAGACTCAGAGCACTTCCCAGTGGTGATGGGGCTGTATTAGGGATCAGCTCTTAGCCCATTTTTATTTTCCTTGGTGATCGATGGATTGACGCGGCAAATTCAAGGTGAGGTGCCATGGTGTATGTTATTTGCAGATGACATAGTCCTGATTGACGAGTCTCGCAGCGGGGTTAACGCTAAGCTGGAGGTTTGGAGACAAACTCTGGAGTCTAAAGGGTTCAAGTTGAGTAGGACCAAGACAGAGTACTTGGAGTGCAAGTTCAGTGATATAGTACATGAGGCTGACGTGGAAGTGAAGCTTGGCACCCAGGTCATACAGAAGAAAGATAGTTTCAAGTATCTTGGGTCTATTATACAAGGAAATGGGGAGAATGATGATGACATCACACATCGTATTGGTGCGGGATGGATGAAATGGAGGCTTGCCTCCGGAGTGTTGTGTGACAAGAAGGTGCCACCGAAACTTAAAGGCAAGTTCTACAAAGTGGTGGTTAGACCAGCTATGTTGTATGGGGCGGAATGTTGGCCAGTCAAGAAATCTCATATTCAGAAGATGAAAGTGGCGGAAATGAGAATGCTGCGATGGATGTGTGGGCACACTAGGAGTGATAGGATTAGGAATGAAGTCATCCGAGACAAGGTTGGAATAGCCTCAGTGGAAGACAAGATGCGGGAAGCGAGGCTGAGATGGTTTGGGCATGTGATGCGGAGAGATGAAAATGCCCCAGTGCGGAGGTGCGAGAGGTTGGCCAGTGACGGCTTCAGAAGAGGTAGAGGTAGGCCGAAGAAGTATTGGGGGGAAGTGATTAGACAGGACATGGCGCATTTCCTACTTACGGAGGACATGACCTTAGATAGGAGGGTGTGGAGGACTCATATTAGGGTAGAAGGATAGTAGGTAGTCGCGTTTATCCTCCCTTGAGAGTAGTTATGTTGTTGTATAGTTTCTTATCTCTTGATTTCTGCGAGTATCTGTTGGTTTATAATGGCTTATTTACATTCATTGTTTTTATTTTCATAGTTATTTGTAGCAGTTAATTCTCCTTTTACCATGACTTTCTTGCTTTGTTATTCCTTGCTTTCATATTGTTTTCGATACGCTTGATCATATCTAACCTTTTGTCTTGTCTTGTCTTTCTTTCTCCCTTCTCTTGAGCCGAGGGTCTTTCGGAAACAGCCGCCCTACCTTTCAAGGTGGGGGTTAGGTCTGCGTACACTCTACCCTCCCCAGACCCCACATAGTGGGATTATACTGGGCTTGTTGTTGTTGTTGTTGTTAATTTAAAAATAGGTTTAAAAGAATTTAAAAATAAGATAGTAAATCTAGTTGAATAATTTGTATTTGTAGTTATCTATAAAGAGTCCATCTTCATATGAATTTCGGATTACTTTGAAAGAATTAACTACAATTCAAATTCATCACTGCTCAACTTTAGGTGATGTGTTTTTAATTTGAAATATCTCTTGTTGAAATTAAATTTAATATTATTACATAATTTATTTGATTGTCTTAAAATTGCCAAGTGGCTTGTTATTAACTTGCCACTTGACTTAACCACATTGCTTGTACCTCTCCTATTTTATATATATAGATACATGTTGACATTTGTGGAATGTGGTATGTAGTGCACTGTATTTCAGTATATTTATATGTATATAGTTGAGGTGTTTATTTACTGTGTTTTTGTATATACATGTTGACATTGTGGAATGTGGTCTGTAGTGCAATGTATTTTAATATATTTATATGTATGGTATGTCACATTAGTTGTTTGTTTGCATTGTATTTATTTGTGCCCCGTCTAAATGTTAATGTTGCCTTGTTATTTTCAGGAATCTAAATTTTATGTTAAGCGTCATCCCGAAGGAGCTCCATCAATGCAACGGTATACGAACATCGATGTGTTCAAAGATATCAGGGGTCATCTAACTGATCCACATATAGAAATGTTTACCAATATAATTTTTGAAAAATTTCTCGGGATGCAGCACCTCGAGGTACAAGCACAGATTTTTAGGTGCTTCATGGTAAGAGAGCTCAATGAAAGTACTCCTGATTACTTTACTCTAGATATAAATGGTACTGTTTTGCGTTTTTCAATGAGAGAATTTACCATATTAGCGAGGTGAATTGTGTAGCTAACGAAGGTCAATTTACTTAAGACGAGGAAAAAAATAATAGGATAATGAATACTTATTTTGGTAGAACCAGAAGTAATGCCAAAAGATTGGAGTTGATTGATTGTTTTAAGAATAAGAGTTGGGGTGATAATGCTGAGGACGCGCTTAAGCTTGCAATTCTGTACTTTATAAATACATACATATATTGAGGTGAGCCAAGGAAAACGAACATACCAAGAGTTCATTTTGAAGTTGTTGAGGATGGAAGATATGTTGATTATCCTTGGGGCAAAGAATCATTTCGTGATTTGATCAAAAGCATCAACAAGAAATATTCCAACACAACACAGTATTACAGAATTCACGGGATGCCTCTTGCAATGCAAGTTTGGCTATATGAGTGTTGCTCAAGAGTTTCATCTTATCTTGCTATTAAATCCCGAAATTCAATTCCAAGAATGTTGAATTGGATGACCAAATCGGTCAGCCAAAATACGATATCTTGATGGAAGGACTGTTTAGAGTTGGCAAAGAGTCGGTAATATTCGAACACTCTATGTTTTTTTTTTAATGTTTTTTCATAGCATTTATTGTTAATCATTTCTTACTGTTTTCATTTGTATATCAATAATATACTTGTCAGATTTTTGGGTTGTCATATTTCTCTGTATTTCTCTATATTTCACATATATAAGATATGTTAGTTTCATTGAAAGGTATTTATAGTTTTTCTTTTTGTTATTATTTAACCTGTTAACCGAACTAATGTTTTTTACTTTTACGTGCAGGTGTTTGTACATTAACAACTCATACCGAGCTGCAGGTCATGATGCCATTGTTAGAAAAGAAATACATAAGCTAGCCACCCTTTTGCCACATCATTTACAACTGGCTGGGTTTTGAGAATAAAAAAGACATCGATTTTATTAACCACCCAAAATTCAAGGGCAAACAACAGACTGATGACTTTGATATTGTGTATGTGAACAAACTGCCACAACAAGCCTTTGGATCCATGTACGTATTTCTTAATCACATTTCCTTTTTTTTTTTTTCACAAATTAATCAAGTAACGACTTTTTTTTCCGGGGATTGTGGTGTTCGTATTTGCGATTTCCGTCGAGTACTTGTGTTCGGGTAGATTGATTCCAAAAAAGATCGATGCGAAGAAATTCTACGACGGTAGATACGACGCTTTACTTTGGGAATATGGATGGCAAAAGGGTGATTTGAATGCCTTCAGTGATAGTGAACTGCCTCCAAAGGCATGTATGTCACGAGCCAACCCCGTAGGCCGTGACTAGTGCCCGAGATGGACACTCGTACATACTTACTAACCAAAATCTACTTGCGTTTAACATATTAAGGACTTTCGTGCATACTAAGCAACATATCACTTATATCGTTACTTATAATATAGCACACAAACTGATCAGGTTATCGTAGTGTAGGGAAAGGCCAAACATAAACCATATAAACGTCACTGAACAAATACGACCCATGACCCACATATATGTCTACAGGCCTCTAACAAAGACAACATAATCATATGACGAGATAGGGCCCTGTCATACCCCTGAATACATACATACATATATACAACGGAAGAGTCTGTACCAAAATGTAGGCTCCCGGAGAACAAGGGAGCACTCCAAAGACGGGAGAACCGATGACCTTTGTCGGGTCACTCGCGTGTACGTACGTACTGCGGGCATAAAATACAGCCCCCGAAGAAAGGGAGGGTCAGTACGGAATATGTACTGAGTATGTAAGGCATGAACTGTAACTGAAAAGATCATAACTGAAATAGAGATTCCAGGAGTCAAATATGATAATAAAGAAACCTTCGTGCACAGACCGACGAAACGAATCAAGCATACCAATACCATATACCGTACCCCCTACTATGGGACTCGGTGAATAAAATCATGTCATTATGTCATCATGAATATGTGTATACATATACGTACCCGCCCGTTATGGGACTCGGTGAATAAGATCATGTCATTATGTCATCATGAATATGTGTATACATATACCGTACCCGGCCTTTGTTATGGGACTCGGTGAATAAGATCATGTCATTATGTCATCATAAATATGTGTTGACGTATATCGTACCCGGCCCGTTATGGGACTCGGTGAATAAAATCATGCATGTCACGTCATATATCATATATATACCGTACCTGGCCCTCTAGTGAGGGACTCGGTGAATGAAGTCACATCATCATGTCAGCATGCCATCATATCATCATGCATATACATATATACATACCGTACCCGGCCCTCTAGTGAGGGACTCGGTGAATCAAATCATCATATGCCCTCCTGGCCGCCGTAACATATCAACATCGCATCATGTCATAATATACATATACCGTACCCGGCCCTCTAATGAGGGCTCGGTGAACAATGCAATGGAGTGCGCACGATAACATACCCGGCCCGGGACTCAGTGAATAGACATATTGAGGCGTGCACGAGCAGAGTAATGAGAAACCATATGCACACAAATCAAGACTCGATATGTAAGTACATAAACCGACACTTGAGGTTCGTAAACACGTTACAAGTCGATCGGATTTAGTATGAGAAAGTTATGGACGTCTTAGTACAGAACCTTCTACGAACGTTTCAGAAGCCATTTTTGGAAAATCAAAACAACAATCATGTTAGGTACCTTTCAAATATCGTTATGGATCAAATCAAATAGAGCTTTTAGAACCATATGTACGTATCAAAATATATCACAGACTCAATGGAATAATCAAACGTGCTATCTTTTGAAAATCAAGACATTAGTCATATCAATTGTCTTTCAAATGCCGTTCGGAAACATATCAAACACAACTTCGGACATTATAGATACGCATCAAAACCATATGAAACGGCTTATGGAAGTCAAGGATATTAGCCATCCTAGTGGCTCTAAGAATAGGAATTTCTTTGAAATCATACATATACGTCATCTCGCTTGTTTTACAAGGATCATGCCAAAAGAAAGAAAGGGTAAGCCTTACATACCTTGCCCGCTTTCACGCTAATCCAAACTTAAGTCTTTGGCTTCGCAAGATCTACAACAATATTAATATATACCAACCATTAGCTATAGATACTTAAAAGTTCAATCTTGACCAACACTTTATTTACAGAAATTTGACATTTCCGTAAATACAACCATCCCGAGAATCATTCTACCGGCTAAATCATCAACAACAAATTCAAGAATTTAACTCGGCCAAACTATCAACAACAATACCCACAGTTATTCTAACAATACCCATAATCAATTCAAAAAGCATACTAACGTTAACAACTTCTTTATACAAACTTTGACGACTTTCCATTTACGTTCAACTCATAATTGCTTACATATTCAAGTACTAATCCGCAACCATTCAAACAATATTCAAGAATACTTCAAACAATCCGTACAATATTCAAAACAATTCAACCAATACTCTACTTCATCCGAAACCTTCCAAACGCAACAAGAACAATAACAACACATTTCCTTCCTTCAAATTCATGAACTACACCAACAATTCACACACTAACAACATTGTTTCCCATAAATACAAGAAATGGCTTTTAACATCACATTAGCTTCTAAACAACTCTCCAACACTTACAACTTCAACTAGAATCATTAAACTTTCATTTCTATCATAGATTCTATTACAGCAACAACCAAAATACTTAAGAAAAATTAATTCATTCTCTTCCATACCATACAACAACCACACGGCCACAACATATATCCATATTTTCATGATTTTCATTCATTTCTACATACTACAACATACACAAACCCTCCATAACATATAAAAGAAGATTAAATCTTACCTTTTTCCCTTAACTTCTCACTTGGCTAGGGTTGTGAATTTGCAACAAAGGATAGTTTAATCACTCCAACAACTATCTCACGTTAAAGAGGACTTCCAATTGGTTGAATAGCTAGAAGAAATAATTTTTTTGATCAAGATTTTTGGTCTTCAATTTTTGGCTCACCTTGGCCGAATATGGTGGCCTTTTTTTTTCTCTCCAAGTTTCTTGATTCTTCTTGAGTTGAAGATGACAAAATGATAAATTGGTCCTCTTTTATTACTTATTTTTAGCTTTCATATGGGCCTTGGCCCATTCCACTTTGGACGGCCACACTTGGCCCAATTTGTCTCAAGCCCCCTTTTTTTTTGTTGTGTGATTCATGAAAAATTATTTTTCAAATTCCAAATTTTCCCTTAGCCTTCCTCCATATTGCTATGAGCCATCTTGCGAATTTTTCTTTTTGTCCCTAGCCTTCCTTAATATTTCCACATCAAAGTTTTCATAAGCAACTTGTGTGTTAAACAAGATCAAAGTATAGCCTTGCTTTTAACTTCCCGCAATTATTTTGAATTATCCGAATGTACAAAATGCGGGATATAACATCCTCTCCCCCTTTAGAACATTCGTCCTCAAATGTTAAAATAGCCTTATAGGGTCTTAGAAATACTTCGGGAGAATTTTCTTTTCTATCACATACCGTTCCCGTATGGGCCTCACTTTATCGACTGCCTGTTGAATCGTATCTGAGCCGATTAACTTAGTTCCGTCAATATCAAACCAACCGATCGCTGACTTGCACTTTCTGCCATACAGAGCCTCATATGGTGCCATTTCGGGCTGTTCTTTTTATATTTGTTGGCCTCTCCAGGTGTCTTCCATATTTCTCCCTATATCTACCTCATGGTACACTTATTGTCATTTCATTTCTACGTCCTCTCGTAACCTTCACAATATGCCAACATACTCCGAACTCTGGCCCCGAGCTAATAAGTCTCCCTTTTGGAGCTTGAATCGTCATAGTTCATTTTAAGTCTTAGTATGTTCTCCCCCCCTTACTAAGAGGGTCTATATACGCCTATGCCCTTTTTAAGTAACCATCGCCTTCCGCGATCTTCTTACAATTGAAGTTCCTTCATCGCGGAGTCTGTCATGTCTATCTCCTTGCTAACTACGTTCTCGTATCTAATCGGAATGCTTATAAGGGCATACATTTCCGACGCTTACTTACTTTTTTTTTTTTTTCCATTTTGACATGCCTCTGTCCTTTATGTCTAACAGTGTCATTAACCCTTTTGGTGCGTATCCGTTTCCAGTTACTTTCTTCCTAACCACTCTCTTTTTCCTTCGATCAAGCCAACAGTGTCCTTAATCTTTCTTAGGGAGTAGCTTTCTTCTCTTGTTATTTATAGCATCGGCTCTGAAGTTCGTAAGATATTCTTTTATACGCGCGAATCGGTTTCATTCTTAAGTCACCCTTCAGGAAGGCTTCTCTATGTTCGAAGCAACCATATCGATATGGCTACGCATTTATCCTTCGTGCTCCCATATGCTCGTCCTATGTTCACCTGTAACCTTTCTCAGATCTATTCCCCTTTTTGTCCCTTACTATCACACTCTGGTTCTTTTACAGACCTGTTCTTCGAATTTCTACTCAGATAGTTTCATGCTTTGCCTGTCGCTTCCTTTAGAGGTTTTACTCACTCATATTCCTTTCCTTTGACATTCCTGACACTTCGGAGCTCCTTACCCTCTATGCACTCACTTTCTTTCTGTTCCCGAATGTCGTTGTATTTACTTTAGCCAGTAATGGAACAAGTATGAGTTTACCTTATAATATCTGCACTATATCTTCCACTTTGTTCCTTAAATTTCGTTCAGTTAGTACCTTTTATACGTAACGGCACAGGTTCTTTGGGATTCACCTAGCGATCAATACAGTCACAAATGGGATGTCATATGCATACATATATGTTTACTATCATCTCGCTTACAAAATATTTCCAAATGCTATTCAAACTTACTCTGATTTTAGAGCCGCGTTGCGCTTTCTTCCTCTTCATCGATTTAGCCTGCCTTAGCCTACGCGACCTCTCTGAGGTTTCTAACCACTCCATATATTCTAATTTCTCTTAGGTTACCCTAATTTCGCATTTGTCTCTTATATCTACATTTATGGAATTTTTAGTACACTTCCCGGGGGGTCACCCATCCCAAAATTTCTCTTTTCCTAGCACGCTTAACCTCGAAGCTTTAATGGATTTCGGTGCGTTAATGCTGGTATAATTGCATCCACTACCCCGTACGACCTTGATCACGTAATCTAGGGCAGGTTGGTATTTTAACAACTTCCAAAATGTGCTCGTAACGTGTCTCTCTCCAATCTAGAGAGGGTCTTTCACTCTTCCGACTATACAATTATCAGGTTAGCCTTTTAAATCCTTAACATTCACTTTTTATCTACATGTATGACTACCTCGGGCGGTTCTATCGATTCAGGTTTTATCTCAGTTCTACTAGCAATCGGGGGGGAAATATATGATAAAATAGAGTCTGGATTTATCAATGCATATACATTTCAGAAGAAGATCGACAATATACCTGTAACCACGTCTGGTGACGCCTCCTGGTCCTGTCGGCTGGCAAAAGCATATATGTGGTTCGAAGGACCGCTAGAACTGGGAGCTCCGCCACGATCTCTCGCGGCCCCTTTGAGTGCGGCGTGCCCCCGCTCCGTAGGCTTACGCGTACTCTGAGGAAGATGAACCAGCACCGACCCGGTGGTGGGTGAACCACGGACCGCCCCTAAACGGCACTCCCTCATAACATGGCTTTGACGACCGCAAGTAAAGCAAGCACACCGTAGCAAAACGACATTCCCCGAAATGGGGCCTACCCACGAGAACACCGAGGCAAGGTGGCCTCGTCGGCCGATCCCTCTCGCTCGATCGCGAACCCGGCCCCCGGGGCTTTGACCGGCCTCGAATATTTTCCCTGCTTCAGTCTCTACCGTGAGCGGGGGGTGCCTCCGTGTCGGGCGAGAAGGATGTCTAATATGCGGGTGAGGCTTACGCCTCGAAACTCCCGATAACCAAGCCGATCTTGCCTCGGTGGCCCCCGATCGTAATCTCGTCGGTGACGCCACTGCGTCATCCTCCATCCCCGAGCATGTCTTGCACGAGCAATGTCCGTCCCGGTCCGGGATGCCACCGCCATACGATTATTAATCGGGTAATCATCGACCCATCGATCGATGCCGATCGGTCTATTTGCACAATGGTTGGTGCGTATCTAGCTAGGAGTCAACTCTGAGGCTCTACTCTGAACACACGCCCTCTGCCTCTGTAACAATCGCTCACACTTGCCGCGCTCTGCGGAGGCGGTGCCAAGAAGGGCCCCTCAGAACTCGCCCCACACCGCCGGGGAGCATCTCGCCTCTGCATGCCCTCCCGTGACCATACCGCGGAACTGCCACATCACGCAATCGACACGGCCGACGACTCAGCTTCCCGAAGCCCCCACCAACCCCGCCGTATACCGCACCCTCGCCGGGCCGAATGTTCTCGTGGATCCTCCTCCGCTTTGACGTGTAACTCTGGGGGATTACAAGTCAAGAAATCACGAACCCTCAGGCTGTCACATCTATCCACATCATCACCCCCTAGCCCGCGTCTGCGGGCCTGCCCTGCTACTATTCTAGTCAACAACTATACTGCGTCTCTCATCGCCCTATCCTTCGCTCCTAGCTGAGGAGCTGGAGGCTCGGGCGCTGGAGCCTCCGGAGCTAACGTGGAGCCGCCGATCCATAGCGGCAGCCGGCGCCCAGGCTCCTCCGAGGACGGCGGCGTAGCAGAGCCCGCCGATCGGCGTAATCTCGGGCACAGGCTGAGCACGGGCCCTGGTAACTCTCCGGGCCTGGCTAGTCTCTCCAACTGCTACTGACTTGCCCTTCTGGGCAGCTGTCGCTTTTCTCGGAGGCATCGCTGAAAACATAACATTTCGTTAGGAAGGAATCATCCTGATAATACAGCTCTATCGCACGATCTAAGATCGAAAGAAAGGTGACATCCTAAATGTCCTGTAGCTTCCTGTTTATAGATATGGTGCACAACACACCGATAAACAAGACTTTACTAGACACGGCCTGTAGACATTCCGAAGACGAACCGCTCTGATATCACTTTTGTCACGACCCAACCCCGTAGGCCGTGACTAGTGCCCGAGATGGACACTCTTACTAACCAAAATCTACTTGCGTTTAACATATTAAGGACTTTCATGCATACTAAGCAACATATCACTTATATCGTTACTTATAATATAGCACACAAACCGATCAGGTTATCGCAGTGTAGGGAAACACCAAACATAAACCATATAAACGTTACTGAACAAATACGACCCACGACCCACATACATGTCTACAGGCCTCTAACAAAGACAACAAAATCATATGACGGGACAGGGCCCCGTCGTACCTCTGAATACATACAGACATATATACAACGGAAGAGTCTGTACCAAAATGTAGGCTCCAGAACAAGGGAGCACTCCAAAGCAGCAGAATGGATGACCTAAGCTGTCGGGTCACTCGCGTGTACGTCTGTACCTGCGGGCATAAAATACAACCCCCGAAGAAAGGGAGGGTCAGTACGGAATATGTACTGAGTATGTAAGGCATGAACTGTAACTGAAAAGATCATAACTGAAATAGAGATTCCAGGAGTCAAATATGATAATAAAGAAACCGCTGTACCTGGACAGTACGAAACAGAATCAAGCATACCAATACCATATACCGTACCCGGCCTACTATGGGACTCGGTGAATAAAATCATGTCATTATGTCATCATGAATATGTGTATACATATACCGTACCCGGCCCGTTATGGGACTCGGTGAATAAGATCATGTCATTATGTCATCATGAATATGTGTATACATATACTGTACCCGGCCCGTTATGGGACTCGGTGAATACGATCATGTCATTATGTCATCATGAATATGTGTTTACGTATACCGTACCCGGCCCGTTATGGGACTCGATGAATAAAATCATGCATGTCACGTCATATATCATATATATATCATACCCGGCCCTCTAGTGAGGGACTCGGTGAATGAAGTCACATCATCATGTCAGCATGCCATCATATCATCATGCATATACATATATACATACGCAGGTACGAGCGAGGGACTCGGTGAATCAAATCATCATATGCCCTCCTGGCAGCTGTAACATATCATCATCTCATCATGTCATCATATACATATACCGTACCCGGCCCTCTAATGAGGGAGTCGGTGAACAATGCAATGGAGTGCGCACGATAACATACCCGGCCCGGGACTCGGTGAATAGACATATTGTGGCGTGCACGAGCAGAGTAGTGAGAAACCATATGCACACAAATCAAGACTCGATATGTAAGTACATAAACCGACACTTGAGGTTCGTAAACACGTTTCAAGTCGATCGGATTTAGTATGAGAAAGTTATGGACGTTTTAGTACAAAACCTTCTACGAACGTTTCAGAAGCCATTTTTGGAAAATCAAAACAACAATCATGTTAGGTACCTTTCAAATATCGTTATGGATCAAATCAAATAGAGCTTTTAGAACCATATGTACGTATCAAAATATATCACAGACTCAATGGAATAATCAAACGTGCTATCTTTTGAAAATCAAGACATTAGTCATATCAATTGTCTTTCGAATGCCGTTCGGAAACATATCAAACAGAACTTCGGACATTATAGATACGCATCAAACCATATGAAACGGCTTATGGAAGTCAAGGATATTAGCCATCCTAGTGGCTCTAAGAATAGGAATTTCTTTGAAATCATACATATACGTCATCTGCTTGTTTTACAAGGATCATGCCAAAAGAAAGAAAGGGTAAGCCTTACATACCTTGCCCGCTTTCTACGCTAATCCAAACTTAAGTCTTTGGCTTCGCAAGATCTACAACAATATTAATGTATACCAACCATTAGCTATAGATACTTAAAAGTTCAATCTTCAACCAACACTTTATTTACAGAAATTTCGGCAGCATTTCCCCTGTAAATACAACCATCCCCGAGAATCCAACTCGGCTAAATCATCAACAATAAATTCGAGAATTTAACTCGGCCAAACTATCAACAACAATACCCACAGTTATTCTAACAATACCCATAATCAATTCAAAAAGCATACTAACGTTAGCAACTTCTTTTTACAAACTTCGACGGCGTTTCATTTACGTGCAATTCATAATTGCTTACATATTCAAATACTAATTCGCAACCATTCAAACAATATTCAAGAATACTTCAAACAATCCATACAATATTCGAAACAATTCAACCAATACTCTACTTCATCCGAAACCTTCCAAACGCAACAAGAACAATAACAACACATTTTCTTCCTTCAAATTCATGAACTACACCAACAATTCACACACTAACAACATTGTTTCCCATAAATACAAGAAATGGCTTTTAACATCACATTAGCTTCTAAACAACTCTCCAACACTTACAACTTCAACTAGAATCATTAAACTTTCATTTCTATCATAGATTCTATTACAACAACAACCAAAATACTTAAGAAAAATTAATTCACTCTCTTCCATACCATACAACAACCACACGGCCACAACATATATCCATATTTTCATGATTTTCATTCATTTCTACATACTACAACATACACAAACCTTCCATAACATATAAAAGAAGATTAAATCTACCTTTTTTCCTTAACTTCTCACTTAGCTAGGGTTGTGAATTTGCAACAAAGGATAGTTTAATCACTCCAACAACTATCTCACGTTAAAGAGGACTTCCAATAATTTTTTTGATCAAGATTTTTGGTCTTCAATTTTTGGCTCACCTTGGCCGAATATGGTGGCCTTTTTTTTTTTTTCTCTCCAAGTTTCTTGATTCTTCTTGAGTTGAAGATGACAAAATGATAAATTGGTCTCTCTATTACTTATTTTTAGCTTTCATATGGGCCTTGGCCATTCCACTTTGGACGGCCACACTTGGCCCAATTTGTCTCAAGCCCATTTTTTTTTTGTTGCGTGATTCATGAAAAATTATTTTCCAAATTTCAAATTTGCCCTTAGCCTTCCTCCATATTTCTATGAGCCATCTTGCGAATTTTCCTTTTTGCCCCTAGCCTTCCTTAATATTTTGACATCAAAGTTTTCATAAGCAACTTGTATGTTAAACAAGATCAAAGTATAGCCTTGCTTTTAACTTCCCGCAATTATTTTGAATTATCCGAATGTACAAAATGCGGGATGTAACAATTTAGGCCTGCAATTGATTTTGATGAAAAGGCCACAATAGTTCTTAATTAGTCTGTTGGGTTTTTAATGTTTGAACTCTGTTGTTTACATTACTGTTAGTTGAAAAATTTGTACATTTTGTTGGTTTTTTTTTTGATAAGACTTGACGACTATGTGTGTTTTCTCATCAATGAAATTTTTGCAGTGTTTTGAATCATCTGATATTTTTTCACTTCTTTTCTGTGTAAATTGCGGTGTTTTTTATCATCTGATATACACATTATGCATTTTCACTATATTTCAGCATAAATTAAAGTGTAGATTGAAGTGTTATGTCACCTAATAAATCAAGTTTGCAATGAATTTTTTTTGACATATATTAAAATACAAAGAAATATAATGAAATATATAGAACCTGACTGTTTTTCAGCTGGTAAAGTTTTGAAATACACTGAAATATCGAGAAATATAATGAAATATATAGAACCTGACTGTTGTTCAACCAGTAAAGTTTTGAAATACACTGAAATATAGAGAAATATAATGACATATAGACAACCTGAACTGTGTCCATCTGCTACAATTTTGAAATACACTGAAATACAGAGAAATATATTGACATATAAACAACTGAAGAAAATGCAGATTATAACGATTAACCAATAATTCGCTTATTGAAAATTATTTTTCTGGGATAAGTGTTCCATAACAAATAAATGCACTTACAAACTAAACATCTACTTCTTACGAGGCTCATTAAAAGAAGAACGCCTATTGTGGCCAAGACGTCCACAAGTACTACAAGCATTCCTATGTTTACCAATCATCGTCTCTATTAGGGGTGGGCATAAACACCGAAAATCGAAAAACCGGACCGAACCGAATTAATTCGATTTTTTGGTGTTTCGGTACGGTTTCGATTTTTTATAGAGCAAATCCGGTGTTCGGTTTCGGTTCACCGGTTTTTCGGTATTTCGGTTTAACTGAAATTACTACATGAATACATATATACAATTTTTTTTTTACAACACACCAGATCAAAGTCCACTCTATTAAGCCCAAAATAATTTATCCAAGCCCAGCCCGCCCTAATTTCATTTCATTTCACCTAACGTCCTAACCAGCTTAACCTAAACGACTAAATCCTAACTTCATTTCCTTACCTGACACTTCCTCTCCTTTGTCTTCACGCCTCACAAACCAAACTTCACTGAATTACAATTTACAACACTCATAAGTCAGAAGTCGGAGTTCACTCTCAGGAACTAGCGGCGGCGGTAAGTTCATTCTCTCCTTATCACACGTTCAGAGTGTGGAAGTTTTGGATAAAGAATCACTGACTTTGTAGTGGGTGTGGCTTTTTTGTGAATATAGGGGTTGGGTTTGTTTTAAATTCTTTTTATTTTCAATAAAGTTTGAATCTTTATTGAATAGAAGTTTTCAATTGGTGTACTAATTCCATTTGTTCTGCAATCTGTTGTACTAATTCGTGTTGGTTTTGTTTCCATTTCTTTTGGGTTTTCGGTTGAGGCAAGGTTCGACCTTGAGAATCTATTTGATAATGTGGGAGATAACTTGTCAAGAAGTGAAGCAAGTAGAGGGAATCAATTGTCAATGTCCAATTTAATGTATTGGTGTCAATGTCCAGGAACTTATCATAACATGCTCGAATGATTGGCTCAAATAACCTTAGCTTGTCCTGTATGAAATATTGGACTTGGGAAGAATCCATGCGATTCCGGGCTATGTTTAGTTTGTGCCTTTGAGTGACAAAGAAATCTGGACGTGAAAAATGGTATGGTCCTAGGCCTAATTTTTGAGGGACATAAGCTTGTGTATTAATTTCTTTAATGGTTTTAGGAACTTGAGAAATACAGGGAGAAAAGTCAATCACTATTTCTTTCTCTAATTTGAAGGTATTAATAGAGTCAATGAGCCAACGTTGCTCAGCTAGTGGATTATCGATGAAAGATGATTCTGTGGTCATCTTTTAGTGTAGTAGTAATATATTTTGGGTGTGGATCTTCTGATGTGAAGTGGAGCAAATTCGAAGCATGGTTTATATATTGGTATTGGGTGCAGCTGTTTTCCCTTTCAAAGGGCGTAAAACCGGATTAAACTGAAACTGGGAATCGACTTTAAAATCAACTGGCGAGCGAAATAATTCGGTGCGGTGTTCGGTATTCACTTTCAAAAAATCAAAACCGAAGAACCGAACCGAAGTTTGAAAAAACCGAACTGAAGAACCGAACGCCCACCCCTAGTCTCTATTAATGGTTTGTCTCGCCTTTTCTTTGGCCTTTTTTGGGGTCTCTGCGGGTAAAATAACTTCATCGATATGTGTTTGGGAATATTCCACTCACTCTCGTCGGGGAG
The DNA here is from genome assembly GCF_029784015.1 of Lycium ferocissimum. Lineage (NCBI taxonomy): Eukaryota > Viridiplantae > Streptophyta > Magnoliopsida > Solanales > Solanaceae > Lycium > Lycium ferocissimum. The sequence continues at coordinate 72,640,648 of NC_081347.1, forward strand.
AGGATCAATTGGCACATCATACGTCTTCGCCTTTGTTTTTGGTTTGAACGAGATCGAGCAAAAAATCATCGGGCATAAGCTCTTACTCTTCAAAACGGCCATGCGTACGGAACATGGTATCTCGTCCATTTGGAACATCCGATAGTCGCATGTTTTCTTTTTAAGATCAATTATGAAACGCCTTGATTGATCATGTACGGTATACAATTTCGGTCGATGGTTCAACCTAACAAACAAGAATTTTGTCGAACGAATTTACATGGAGTCAATCGATACTTTCAAACCCATACTGAAATACATTTGACAATATATATAGTCATACTTATGCAAATTTAACAGTAAACATACCGTCATACGTAGAGATTTACACTCATTTATTGATAATAATCACTGGAATGCTTTCTCGAGCATTGTGAATGTGTATGTACCGTTTCTTCTATTAGTGCAATTCCATCATCGGAAGATCTTTCTCACTTCTTCAAGAAAATAAAAAACAGGCAACTCTTTTGCCGCTACTAGTTTTCCATTAATACACTCATCTGTATTTGAGGTCATTATCCATCCTCCGTTAACTGGTGAATACAGTCGAGCCCACTTTTCCTATCACACCCCTACGAGGAGTATGACAGGCTCCAACCCGTAGGCCGGGAACCACCTGACTCATCCATTACTTTGAACATTATAAACTATAACTCAAAGAACAATCGCATGAGAAAAGGCCCAACATAGGAATATCCAATCATTTGCATATGTACGTATGCGGACCGACAAGGTCACAAAATAACATATATCATAAGTTTGGCAAGGCTAACAAGAAAGTATCAAGAGCTCAAAATAAGGTGACAAGGCCACCAATATATTATACAATAATATGAATTGGTGGAGCTATAAAACATCTAATCGTACACACGCGTCTACGAGCCTCTACATAGAATACAAATGATCATAAGGACAATACCAAATAGACCGACTCACGAAGTAAGTGGAGTGTTTCGAAATCCGGCCCGATAGAACACCGACGGGTTTGATCCATCTCCCTCGCCTACTGCCGGGCATGAGTCTGCCCACAAGAAAGGACGGTAGTACGAATAATGTCGAGTATGTAAGGCATGAATAACGACATAATATAGATATGAAAGGTAACATGGAATGAGAGAGAGATAACTCGTACGTACGGATGCCTCGTAGGCGGTGTTATGCATGCTTAGCCTTTTAAAAAAATATTTTTATACATATATATAGTACCATGCGGGCCATTAGGCGCGGTATCATATATATAATATTATCACCATTAAAGCTCCATGTTATCATCATTAGCCGCGTCCGAGGCAATATTATAATATACCTTTGCGAAAAGTGCATGATAGGTGTCGTACCGCCGACTATCGCATGCTCGGTGTGAGAAAATACATACATATATATATATATATATATATATATATATATATATATATATATATATAAGAGCCAAATAAAAGCTATGACTCTATTGAAGTGATGTAAAGGTCGGTAACCTCCGATTTATATTATGGAGCAATCATTATCGCTATATCTCACCTTGAAGGAATAATTATTATAAGGTGAGATCAACAACAATGAATAAAATCGAGATAATCATGAAATAAGCTCAATAATCTCATAATAGCATTAAAATCATAAGCTTTGGAATTTCTAGAATTAAGTTCATCATCATCATGTTCATCATAGAAACCATCTCATCTTTAGTATCATAAGAAGCTTTTAAGAATCATAAGCTTCTAACTTTTGGAAGTAAGAAGGTTATAAAAATATATATGGAATCATAACATAGGAATCATGCCCTTTAAACAAAATCATAAGATGAGATCAACATCCTCAAATATAATCAAAAATCTTAAAACCAGCTCAGTAATCTCACAAGGACATTAAAACCATAACTTTGGAATCTCCAACAATGAGATCATCATAATCCTCATCATGGTTCTTATAGAAAACATCCGTATTTAGCATCATAAGGATTTTGAGAATCATGAACTGCTAGTATTTTCGGATATAAGGTATTATGGAAGTAGGTATATCGTTCATAGGGAAAAGAATCATGCCTTTAAAAGAAGAGGAATAGCCCTTAGCATACCTTTTGGTCTCTTAACTATTCAACGTTTATCCTTCCAAGCTCGTAAATCTACATGTAAACCATTCATACTATTGTTAGGCTCATTGTCACACGCTCATCTTAAACCCTTAATTTAAATCCATTTAGAATGCTTGGTCAAATTAAGACATCTCTCATTTATTTACCTAGAAATCATAATATCGATAACAATCAACAACAGTAATACCAACATCATCAACACCATTATCCATACCCGATAGGCTCGTAAAAATATCCCACATGATGTTTTCCAAGTTTTCTATCAACTTGTTATACGACTATTTAATAACTTTATCTAAATAAATGGCGAAATTAATATTAACAAGGAGAGATTCATACCTTATTCTTGCTACGGCCATGACAATATCTTGATAATTTACTTTGAATCCAAGCCAATTCACGCAAGACAAAACTATAATCGCGACTACACGTTATGCAGGCCTAGATTAATACTCCGTAACTTGAAATCTCTTAAAATCCTCACTTTTATGTTATATATATGCTCTCATATGTGGCTGAATTTTCTGAAATATTTATAGAGGTATTATTGACAAAAAAGAGGGTTTAACCCTTATATAGTGTGCGAAGTGTTAACGCGTAGCGGCAATATGTGATTATACTGCTCTACAACTTATATGATCTATAGTCTCTACTCCAGCGTCGTCTGTCGATGAGAGGTTTGTTGCGTTGGAAACTAAACTCGCTTGAGCTTCATTTTAGACTTTTGAAACAATTTAAAACTCCTAATATGCCTAGAGATATACCCCTCCAAAATTGACCCAAAATTCTGTCCTTAATTCTGCCAACTTTTTTCAAATTTTCGACAAACTTATTTTCTTGGATTTGCTTGGTCCTGGAATCTTCCAAAACCCCCCCTACATGATTTTTTTTTTTTTTTTACTTGATAATGCTAATATTCTTTGTGTTTTAAGGTTGTCCTTCTAGGTTATGACTTACGAGATCGTAATTATCCTACTTCATTGTTACGTACTTCCCGTGGCTTGTACCTTTCAAAACTTCATGGGACATCTCGATACTCCATTACTACGATGAAGTACGTGGCATGCTCGTACTCACGAAAGTGCGGGGTAACATTTCCACTCCAAAGATCCTCCAAGTAATCTTTCACCCGATAATCAACCTTCTCAATCTTCTCCATCAGCTTGTCAAACTCATCACTGTGTGTATGCTTTTGCAAGTGCGAATCGAGCTCAATACTTCATCTTTCGTCTTGTAATGCTTTGTCACATTTATTCATAAATGCCATATACACGCCAAATGTGGCACAGTTGGATATACTCTTAACACTGCCTTAATAATGCTCTCATGCCTATCCGACACAACACACATGTTATCCCTAATTCCATAAGCTTATGCGAATCAAGCTCAAAGAACCACGTAAGACTTATCGTTCTCGGAATCTATCACACCATATGTCAATGGCAAAATATTTCCTGCACAAACATGAATAATCTTACAGAGAAATATAGCTAAAAAAATATAGGGAATACTATGCAATATACTCTTTACAACATTTGATTTTATAGCGAAATAAAGCAAATCTTTTATGAAATGCATTGAAATATACTTTACAGTGACAACTTTTAATAGTGAAATATAGCTTAAAAATATGTGCAATACATTGAAATATAATATTGCAGAGTGTTATTGTACAATAACGTGCATAAAAAACTGAGACATTCATTTAAAATAAAATGAAATATGCCCCTAAAAGGAAACAACAAAAAAAGTGACTACATACCTGCACCATCCATCGTGCTGGCTGATACGAATGTACCGTTATATGTAGTTTTAAGGTGGGAACCATCTACTACCACTATTGGTCTACAACACTCGAATCCTTTTATGAACGCTTTTGACACACAAAAAAATACAAGAACTCGTTTTGTTCGATTTATGCATTCTCACATGTGATTCGGGATATGTTTTGTCTAAGTTGTACACATACCCCCAGTAACTTCTTATATGATTGGCCTGATTCCTTAATTCATTCGTGCCTTTTCTCTAAACCTCAGGGTCATTGGTATAAGAAACATGACGCCAAACTCATTTTTACGTCTTCTCCGTATCATTAGGTGTATATCTCCTCTTGTGATTTGCTATTTTTGGCTTAACAACCGATGCCCAAATAAACCGAAGCTGATTGCTTGTCTTCGGGAATACACCTTGTCCTTCAACAGACATGTATGCTCGTCATGGAAATGTCTCACTCTAAACATTTCAGAATTGGCAATACTATAAGGTCGAAATTTCCAATGACAATCAGTTGACCAGCATACCAGTGTGTAACTACAAAAACAAATCCATGAAAAATAACAGTAAAATTAAAGTTCAAAAAACATATTTCAATGTATTTAATACAATACCTTTGAAATATAAACTCAGGGAATAGTATGCCAATATGAACAATATGTATTTCAATATATTTCAATGTATACAACATACCTTACTGCATTGGACCTCTCTGTTATGAAATTGAATCTTTTGCGAATTGCATATTTTGCCATAATACGTCCTCAGAGTATCCTTATCCTTGTATATTTGATCAGCGAAAACTTCCTTTTGTTTCTTGTTCGAAATTTTGAAGTTGTCATTGTTTTCAAATAATACAACAGCCTTTTAACAATCCGACAAATCCAAATCATTTGATTCAACTACATCCATAGCATGCGTATAATCTTCAATTTTCAATTTGAAATATATCGTCCCAATCTTTGATTCTCCGGTACTGTAATTCATCAATCCCATTATTAGTTATAGTAATGCACATCGGATCCATCTCAAATCCTTTGTTTTCTCTCTTAAGCTCAACATACACCCTAACTCCTATATCGTTGTGTATTTCAATCGGTATATTGTCTCCTTCGACAACATATTTTATTGAAATGGATTTCTTACTAGTATCAACTCCTATCTGAATCGTAATAATCTCAAGAAACTCAGCGTATGAACAATAATCTTTGAATACGATTGCGTCTATTTTGTAATTAACAAAGCAATTCTGGTCGTTAAAAAACCCGGAGTGTCTGATAACAGCTATTATGCTTGACGTCTTTAAGTCTCGAAATATATCAAAAATAAAAAGATCAAATATCACTCGAAAAATAATTCATCGTTCCAATCACAGAAACGAAAAACAAAAATCTAAATTCGAATAATTGAAAAAATTGAAATTTACCTTTTGTAGAAAACGAAATACAAATCCGATTGTCACTATGATTCTACATATACGCTCGATCACATGGCATTGAATGTATTACAACTTCATATTAGACGAATTTGAAAGTATAAAACATAGCTCGTTAAGTTTTTCCTCTAATTGGAAGTTTTACTGGTTTTGAATTCAATTTTTTTAATGTGATAGAAGTGGAGAGAGATATGTGAGCTGATATGGATGAACATGTGTTTTGCGTGATTTATGGGACCATTGACATTGATTATCATAAAAAAAATTTGAAAAAAATCTATTCCAAAAATAGCTCATGATTTCGCTGGAACTTGTCTTCTGTTCGCCATATTTCTCTGTATTTTAAAATGACAGAAATACACGCGTTTTGTCAAAAAATCAGCTATGCTGGGTAACATTGCAATTTGTAGTTATATTCAGTTAGAAGGTAACAAAAGGTAACTGATTGAGTAAGTTTTACTACTTTTTATTGGGCTTTTGCAAAATGTCTATAACAAAGTTTTGGGCTCTACGTGGATGTCTTTTCTCTGTATTATTATTGTATTCATTAATTCCAAATACGATGTACAACGTTTAGTTTTATTTTAAAGAAAAGAGTGCATAAAGAGAATAGTAATAAGTAGGTGACCAGATGGCTGGTGAACTGTCTTGTTTTATAGAATAATTGGTTATGCATTTTTTGATTAAGAAAAAGCACTTCACTAATCATTGCTCTTTTTAAAATAATACTTTTTAGTATAATATATATATTGATCATTAGTTTATTGTCCACTTTGTTTGTTCTCCATACATGTATGTGTAACGTGTGTTGTTTCTACATTTCGTGTCTGGTAATACTAAGTCGGTTGAATCCGTAGCTAATGTGTGTTTTTTAGGTGACTAAGTTTAACAAATATTATATTCATAACTTTAGAAGTACAATAAATTTAATTTTAAGTACTTTAAAGGTTAAACTCATTAAATTTAACTAACAACTTAGTCCTTGAAAGGGTCCAGCAAAAACATTTGTGTTTAATCATCCCCTGCATAGGTAAAAATTGAATTCCCTATGAAAAATTATATTGTGCATATGTAAAAATTAAAACTTCTTTATATATATGTACTGTTTGTAGTGATAAATGTGATTCAAAAAATAATTTAGGTTATTGATTCGACTTCCGGCTGTGACATTTCAGTATTTTTCAATATTATTGCCTCCAAAGTCTTGCTTCATCTGATCGCTATTATTCTCTTGAACGTGAGTAGACAAAGGAGGAATAGCCTTTGTTGTAAGCAGGGGCGTAGGCAGAAGGGTGCAAGGGGGTCCAATTAAACCCCCTGCGTTAAAAGTTATACTATATATTAAAAATAGGGTAAATATGATTTTCTATGCCCGTTAGCATAAGTTTTTTTTCTTTTTTTTGGGACCCCCTTGTTTAAATTTCTGACTCTACCACTAACTGTCTGGACCTTTACCTTTCCAACATTAAAAGATTAAAGTGAGAATCGATTAGTATTGATTCTTGGAGGTAGAGTTTATCACCATCACCACCACCAATAACAACATCATATTCAGATTAATTCTACAGATGGAGTCTGGAAAAGAGCAAACCTTACCGCTATCTTTCCAATGGACCATTCTTGGAAATCAAGAAAAAAAATTGAGTATGAGCGTGAAATTGTTAACATCCTTTGCCTCCCTCATCTTTGGTAACGACATTGAGTTGACCTTTGGACTATCAGGTTCTTCTTGGATACGATATCCGAAGAATATTCAGGCCTCTGACTTTGGTTAGTTGGTTAGGCTAGCTAATTATTAGAGTATAATATACATATACTATTTCCTACTTGGCAAAAGTCAACCTCTGAACTCAGTGGCGGATGTAGTTCGATTTAGAATCTAAAGACAAGTAAATGTTACTAACAAATATATTGAACCTATAATCTAAACAGTAAAACAAATTTAGTGCTAAAAAACTTGAAAATTGAACTCACAAAATTAAATCTTGTATCTGTCTCAGCCTCCGGGTAGTGGTGGCGCCACCTTGAATATAATCAAGGGTGTCATTCATGCTCTTTCGCTGAACAATTCTATTATGTAAATAGGTTAAAAAATAAGCTATGTAAATATATACTATATGTTGAATCCCCTCAGCTTATTCGTTTGTTTGCTTCTTTGTATTTGGACTTCCTCTAAGAGAAATCTTGCTTCGTCACTGCAGTTGCAAGAGTACCTTAAAATAGCTTAAGAGCCTCTTGATGAGCTCTTTATTCCATTTCCATATAATAATATACTTCACTCTTTCTTTTTCCTGAAATTAAAATATGCATGGTTGCACAAGTTTAATAACTTAATGTTGCTTTTGCGAGAAAAAGGACGCTCTAAAGGTGGTACGCACGTTTCAATATTTTTATGACTGTGTAGCACTATAAATATAGATAGTCCTTTGAAAAATAAATCAAATCACTTTTCAAATTTTCTAGCAATTAATCATGGGAAATTGTATTGATCTTGTTATGAATATAGAGTATGGATGTTCACTACACAAATATAATGCCTCTTCCATTATCTTTCACCATCTTAATGGTTCTTCTATTATCTCCCACTATCTTAATGGTTCTTCCATTATCCTCCACCATCTTAATGGTTCTTCCATTATCTCCCACTATCTTAATGGTTCTTCCATTATCTTCCACCATCTTAATGGTTCTTCCATTATCTCATATATTAAATGAGATGTTTATTGTTAACCTTTTGTATGCCTATATGTAGCACTATAAATAGAGGTATGAGTTTTCATATCGTATGGACTTGAACACATTTTGAGGAAATAAGAACTTTCTTCTCTCTTGTTCCACATATATTTCTTGCTTTAGTTTATTGTTTTATAATACATTATCAGCACGAGACTCTACCGCTCTTAATCTAGAAATTCAAAATTGATGAGTTATTTTTTTTGGTTGGAATATGCTATTGTTCGGTCCCTCTGACCACAAAAGGCTTTGCTGAGGCAAGATTTGAGCTTTGACTTTATAGTCTTATTTTCTCACCCTTACAGGTAAGTAATTTTTTTCTCTGGTAAATCTATTGCCATATTTCCTCAAAACAGTCTAGTGGACATTATGCTTACGTACTATATGTAAAAGAACAACAATATTTTCCATGACAGTGAACTGCATAAAGGCCTTGAATATTTGTATCCATTCTTTTCAGTGAATATTTAATTACAGGATAGCAAAACGTTAATTAGTTTGCAATGCCTCGTATATGTACTATTTGAATTATCTAAAATTCCAATTATGCTTTTACATGGTAATATTATATTTATGTTTATGAACCTTTGGGAAGTGGTGATATTTTCATAGGATTATTTTGATTATAAAGGAAGATATGTTAGAGAAATATTTGTATTTATGCCTCGATTTTCTCCAGAAGTAGCAACATCTTAAAGGAGGTTCTAAGTGATCACAATTTTATATGGTTAAGGCAAGTTCAGATGATTATGATTCGTTCATGAAGAATAGAACTTTTGATGGTATAAATATAGATCCATTCCCTGAAGTGAATGTGACAATATTTAGTAAAGACTATAAATACAGACGTGCTCTAAGTAGTGAGAATATCATGTCTCACCTCCATAAGAGGTAGAATAATTGAGAAGAAATATCTGAATATTGTATTTTTTAATCTTGAAGCGAGTAAACATTAAAATTTACTCCGAAGAGGCAAATTTTGAAATTACTCCGTAAGGAGATAAACTTTGAGATTTACTCCGAAGTGGTACGACTCGAAATTGACTCTCGAAGTAGTAGAATCACGAAACTTACTCTCGAAGTAGTAAGAATTTGAAATTTACTCATGAAGTAGTAAAATACTTAAATTTACTTCCGAGGTAATAGAACTTTAAAATTTACTCCTGTCGTGGTAAAACTTTAAAAATTATTCTTGACGTAATTAGATTTTGAACTTTACTCTCAAAATAATAAGGTTTTGAACTTTACCCTCGAAAAAGTTCAACTTTGAAATTTACTTCTAAATTAGTAAGATAATGAAATTTTCTCCCCAAAATTTGTTGTGGCTTTATAATGCATATAAAGAGTTTTCTTACTTTTCTGCAAGCTTCAGTTTTGGTTATTTAAGTATGCACTATGTATTAAGCATTGAGTCCTTGATTCTTATTTGTTTGCCTTCAATTGATAAGATCCCAATCTTACCCATATGAGTCAGTGATTTATCTTAACTAATATATTTGAGTAAGCCAGCAAAATGTATGGCCTGTATTTCTACCACGGCCAATTCACCAAATGTGATGTTAGAATCAATTCATAGTTGTGTAATGAAATCATATGCCATGATAAACCATAAGTTTATTATAATTTGCTTATCCACAATTGTTATTATGAATTTGCTTATAGACAATGGTGTTAATTATATGCTCATAATATTGTCATATGTTTATTGCGCGAGTAAAATAATGAGCCGCTAAAAATTATGTATAAAGCTCATCTAATGACCAAGTTTCATTCCCCGAAGTGAATGAAGAAATACCACAACACACCTCTCGAAGAGATAAAATAACAAAGGATATAGATGTTATTTTGTGGTATGAAGGTCACTGCTGCACGTACCTGTCGAACGTCAAATTATCTTGGATACCTTTATAACGTATCATTCCAAGGGATTTTGTAGAATATTTTCTATTATAACCACATTGATATAGCATTGGTTAGTTGTTATTGATTTTCCCCGAAGGAAATAACAAATTCATATATTTTCTTGATCAAGGATGTAATTTTATGAGGTCACCCTAAGATACAAAATATTTAGATGTTAATAGCGAATCTCCCCGAAGGAGATGTTTGAAATACCGAAGTTTAAAGCATAATGTTTATTGTTAGTTATTTTATGAATTTATTATCTTTAAAAGTAAATTTGTTTATCGTATTCTTACATTGACATCGAAAGATCATCAAATTTTCTTTCGTAACATAATTGTAGTTGTCAAAGCAATATTTGGTAGTGCAAAATTAGTGACTAAGGTCCCGTAAGAGCTTAATTATTTGTGCACAAGAATCATGACCCATCGTTGTCCAAACATTATATGATTATGGAAAGCATATTGAGAGCTGCGAAGAGTTTATCTATTATTATGTCATTCTTCTTGTATTGCAAAATAAAAAAGTTGTTATGATCGAATCTATGTTGTAGTAAACCCGAAGTTTCGATAAAAAATGATTAATACTACAAAGGATTGGAAGATTGAATATCTTCAAGTTACTACAGGTAAGAAATATATTTATGAAAGGTTGCCCGATTTGTACTACAAATATAAGCATGATGAATCACATGAACAATAAACCAGAAGTTTATATTGATATTGTTGGGTCCATCCCATAATTTGAGGAAGGAAACATCTCCCTCATTTTAAGGAAGAAAACAAGGAAGAAAACATTTCCCTTGTTTTGAGGAAGAAAACATATTCCTTGTTTTAAGGAAGAAAACATCTTCCTTGTATTTGGCAAATTGTCAAGTGCTTGCTTGAGTCACAAATGACATCAATAGGTTCATTTCATCCCTATAAATAGGAAAGCCTTCTATCATTTGTAGCATCACCAAGAGCAAGAGAGAAAAACTATAAGGAAAACACTTGAGTGAGATATAGGTATTCAGTTTAGGATTGGTTTTTGTAATAGTTGAGTGTGAGAGTTGCTCCTCCTATTGTAATTCTGTTCCGGTTATGAATAGAAGACTTTTCCAATCCTAACAAGTGGTATCAAGAGCTTGGTTAATCTTCCAGGCCAATCTTTTAAAGTTTCGTAAAAAATTTCAGTAAAAAACTTTTTGTCCCAAAATTGTGCTCTGAGTATACCATTAGAAAGATATCGTTCCGAGGATTCCGAATATATATTTTTCGAAATTTTTTGACCATCGGAAGGCCTCCAAAAGTCCAGTCAAAGTTTCTCTGTCCACCATCGCCGCTGCTGCTCCGCCACCTTCCGGCCACCAGCTCGCCGGAGAAGAGGACTGGAGGAACCCGATCCGACCAACCCGTTTGACCAGAACCAGATCTGGTCAAAGTCCAATTGCCACATCATCCTTTTGTTGACTCTTTCAACCAGCCAGTGGTTAAACCGGCCCGGTTCGGTTTGAATTAGTGTAGCCCGGTTCACTCTGTTTTTGTCCGGTTTTCAGATTGGTCCGACCGGTTCCCTAGGTTTTCGACCATTCCGGATTCAACCGTGAGTCCCATTTTTTCTCGATTCTCGTCTACGGTCCGAAAGAGCACGCATTAGGTGCACTTTATCATGGAGAAATCATCATCGGATACCATGATTCCGCTAACATCCTCAAATTATAACATGTGGAAACCTCATATGGAGGACTTGTTAAATTTGAAGGATTTAGCCGAGCCGTTCGAAAATAAAGGTGCCAAACCCGACAAGAAGACAGACGAAGAATGGGCAAGAATGAATAGGAAAACGGTCGCACAAATTCGACAGTGGATTGACCATAGTGTATTCCATCATGTCGCGCAGGAAACGAGTGCTTACAAACTTTGGGAAAAGCTTGGGAGCATGTACCAAGCAAAAACGGCTCGAAATAAAACATTGTTGATGAGGCGATTGGTAAATCACAAGCTACGTAGCGGTACCTCTGTCACAGAACACACAAGTCAGTTCCAAGATCTCGTGAACCAGCTAAGTGCAGCCGAATGGGTTCTCAAAGATGAGGAGCAAGCAATCTTGCTCCTAGTTCTCTACGATAGCCGGGAGACTGTCGTCACTCTCGCACCCGCCCCCAATGGTAAGGTGACCATGCAGATGGTCACTAACGCCTTAATAAACGAGGAATCGCGAAGAAAAGAAGCCGGGATAGATCAATCATATGCCCTTGTTTATGAAAATAGTGGACACAACGGAGGTAGAAGCGGAGGTAGAGGAAGAGGCCGAGGCAAAGGTAGAGGTCGAGGTCAAAGTAGAGAAAGATCTCAAGTTCGAGGGAGATCACGAGAGCGGGGAAAGTCCGTTGATACCAACACTTGGTTCGAGGGCTATTGTAACTATTGTGGCAACTATGGCCACAAGAAGGTGGAGTGTCGAAAGCTTAAACGGGAGCAGCCTCAAACTAACCAGAGTTCGAGCAAGGAAGATGGTGAGACCATGGTCACCGTGTCACCAGACATTGCACTTGTTACATGCGGAGAGGAAGCATGCCTACACATGGGCACAAATGATATTGAGTGGGTAATTGATACTGCTGCATCATTCCATGCCACTCCACACCAGGATTTGTTCAGTACTTATAAATCTGGAGACCACGGCGTTATGAAGATGGGTAACACCAGTTTCTCGAGCATTGTTGGCATTGGTGATGTGCACATAAAAACCAGCAATGGAAGCTCACTTGTGTTGAAAGAGGTTCGTCATGTTCCGGATCTGAGATTGAATCTGATCTCAGGAGTAGCTCTAGATCGACAAGGGTATGGAAATCTATTCAAGGATGGTACGTGGAAGCTGTCCAAAGGCTCTATGGTTATTGCTAGAGGACATATTTGTGGTACTCTTTACAAAACCAATCTAAAGTTGTATCGACCGAGTCTCAATGCAGTTGAAGAAGAGACATCGCCAAACTTGTGGCATAGACGATTGGGTCATATGAGTCTGAAGGGATTGACGACTCTTGCAAAGAAAGAAGCCATCTCAATAGATAAAGACGTAACTTTGGATCCCTGTGATCACTGTTTATTCGGGAAACAACATAGAGTTTCTTTCGGCCCACCGTAAAGAATCATTCCGAGTTGCCGAGCCTTGTCCACTCTGACGTGTGTGGACCCATTGAAGAAGAATCTCTTGGTGGTAGCAAATACTTCGTGACATTCATCGACGACGCATCACGGAAGGTTTGGGCTTATTGTCTCAAATCGAAGGATCAAGTATTCGATCGTTTCAAGACATTCTATGCTATGGTAGAAAGGGAGACTGGAAAGAAGCTGAAATGCCTCCGATCCGACAATGGAGGCGAGTACACTTCCCGGGAGTTTTTGGCATATTGTGCTGAACATGGGATCAGATACGAGAAAATCTGCCCACGAACACCACAACATAACGGTGTAGCTGAAAGAATGAACCGCACTATTGTTGAGAAAGTCCGATGCATACTCAGTATGGCTAAATTGCCAAAGCCATTCTGGGGCGAAGCTGTTCTGATAGCTTGTCATCTTATAAACAGGTCACCTTCAGTCTCATTGAATTTTGAAATTCCAAAAAAGATATGGTCTGGGAAAGATATTTCATATTCTCACTTGAAAGTGTTCGGGTGCAAGGCATTTGTGCATGTATCCAAGGAGTTGAGGCAGAAGCTTGATCTCAGATCAACTCCGTGTATCTTTATCGGCTATGGAGATCAAGAGTTCGGATACAGGCTGTGGGATCCCGAAATGAAGAAAGTGATTCGAAGTAGAGATGTCGTGTTCCATGAAAACCAGTTTCATGAGTGTGCTCCAACAGTCAACAAGCAACGAAGTTATCATGCTCCAGATGATGTCCCTGAATCACCACACATTCCTCTCAACAACGAGGAACTTTATGATAATGTCCATGATGAACAAGAAAACATTGATCCGGCAGATGTTGATGATGATCAAAACGAAGAAATTCTTGAGCAGGGGGAGCCTTCACCCCAAGACGCAGCTGGAAATAATCAAGTTCGACGTTCTGTACGAGGGTTAATCCCTCAAAGGTCATACTCGCCAACATAATGGATCCTTCTTACCAGCGAGGGGAGCTTAGAGAGCTTTCAAGAATCATCGTGAAAAATCCAATTGGCGACAGGCCATGGAGGAAGAAATGAATTCTTTACAAAAGAATCAAACATATGAATTGGTGAAACTTCCTCCGGGAAAGAAGGCCTTGAAGAACAAATGGGTTTTCAAGCTCAAGAAAGATGCTAGCAAAAATATCGTGAAGTACAAGGCGAGGCTCGTAGTCAAAGGTTTCCAACGGAAAGAGGAAGGAATAAACTTTGATGAGATTTTTTCGCCTTGGTTGTGGAAGATGATGTCTATCCGAATTCTCGGATTGGTGGAAAGTATGTGTTGACACCCAATTTTGTCCGGCCTTCCTTAAATATTTATTTACATTTCTAGTATTTTTGGCAATTTAAGAAATAATTATTTATAAAGTACTATAATTATTAGCTTTATTAATGCCGACATTTCATTACTTTATCATCAGTTGTAATTGTTATTATTTAGTTACCGCTATTATCCTTATTACTATTATTATTATCATTATCGTTATTATTTTATTATCATTATTACCGTGTCTTTTTATTTAAATTTAGAAGCTTCGAATTATTCTTTCATTCAACCAATATTAGCATCAATAACCTAGTCCATAACAATCGGTCCTAAAATCACTTGGGCTAAAGCCTATTTTTATTATATGCCACTTTTATTCCCCTATACCCCGGTCCATTACCCGATCCAACCCAGTTTTCGTTCCAAAACTACAGAACCCACTAGGGTTCCATTCCTCTTTTTTTTTTTTCACCCGCCGCACACCCCTTCCCGTCTCTCTCTCCCTCTCTCTCTTTCACTTTGCGTCGATGCCTAAAAGAAGATGCGTAGTTCTTTCACCTCTCCCCGTTATGTATCGGCCATTTCGGGGAAAGGGAATTAATACCCGTCCTTTCCCCGTCGATTTTCAACCATTGAAGGTTTGTCCTCTTCCTTCCTCTACCGCTTTGACCGAAATGATTTTAATGGGTTTCCCTTTTTCATCGGTCCTTTTGATTTTTTCGGCACGAATTTTTAATGGTGTTTGTCCACTTCTTTCTTTTTTCGACCAAGATTCGAAATACAAAAGGGGTTTGATTCGGGGTGGGACGTGGAAGGAAATCCCGCCCAATTTTCAGCCTTTCAAACCCTAGCAAAACCCTAGATGTTTCTCCTATAAATAATCGCCTTTTCAATTCCTTTTTAAAGGGGGTCTTTTTTTTTTGTCGAAATTCCTTAAGAAAAGTCCTCGAATCGTCAAAATTTGCTAAAAGAATATGAATCTTTAGTCGTTCCCTCTCCTTTAAAATATCGGCTTTTCATTTTCTCGATACAACCCTTTTGAAAATACTAAGTCCTTTTCCGTTCGGCTTTTGGTTGTTTGTTGAGCGGAGCACCTGCAAGCTTGAATTTGGTGGTGTTCGAGGTATATCGGAGGTTCGAGCCCCACTTGGCCGCACCCGAGGAAGGTCGTAAACCCCTTTGCTTAGACATTTTGTTTGTTTAAATTGTTGTTTATACTATTTATGCTATGTTCAATCCTGTATTAGTAGTAAGCCTGATTAGAACAGTTATGTTGTTTGTTAGTCCAAACCAGGATTGTATATGATTAGTTGGGTTTTAGTCGAATTTGTATCATTCGCAAAGTTTAATCATGTTTAAAAGTATTTAATTCCTGCTTATTTGTTAGCTGGGGTCCTGTTTAGCCGAGATTCAGTATGTCGAATAATCTGTTCGATCGATGTTATGCCTATTTCAGCTTCTGTTTAGCATGTTCTTAGTTTAAATCAGGTTTGGCTATACTTCTCTATTAGGTGTTTAATGATTCAATCCCTATTATGTTGAGAATATGGCGTTAGTAGTAAGACATCCCCTGTTGGACTCCATATGTGTTTTAACCCTCTAGTAATGACTGTTTCTGCATGTTTGGGGTTTAATGTAAAGTATGCACATGATGAATAACTCCCATAGGTTGGATTTTATATAGCTAAAGGAAATGGAGACAACTCCAAGATAGTTTGAGTAAAAGGGATTAGACTGTTATTGGTGTAGCCTTGTGTTTGTATACAGCTGTATGTTTCCAGAATCACTTTGTTAGCCTGAACCTGACTGAGTTGTGTCAATGATGATTATGTGTTGTCTTAGGCTTCAATAATTCTTAAACATCCTGGAAGCTGGATAATCTGCAGCTATAACTATATATATGTGTGATCTAAATTGATGAAACAGAACTCTTTTGTTTAAATTTGGTGTACTGCTTAAGGAAGATAATTGCCCAAGTTAGTTCCTTTATTGTTTTCTTTCTCAAATAATGAGTCTTTTCTCAAACATGAAGCAGTTCAGTTTTCTATCTAAGTTCGAATTTGGATAAATTGGTTTTCTTTTATTCTCTCAAGACTTTTCTAGTTGAAATATGAGTTCTCCGTTGAAATTCCCGAATGGTTTTGACATGTGCATGGCTTAAGATTGCTGAAATGAGAAAATGTGGAAAGTATTCTAATTGGTAATCCCACTCCCAAATCCCATAAAATTCCTAAAAGCATATTTCTAGTTCAGTCCTCTTTAAATGACTGTCGATCTTGATTTGTATGAAAGGTTCATTCATCTTTAAACAAATGAAATTTCAACTGGTCTGATTTCATAACTTATTTAAGGGCATCACATCAGTCTGTTTAATTCGTTAGGGGATAGTAACTGACAAGTTTTAACTGCTGATTACATTTGAAAAGTTTATCAAATGATTGGTATGGAAGAGATCATTAGTTCACCAGTTAAGCTATGTCCCTCCCTCTGTTTGGAATCCTTGGATTATGCATGAATTTTTATGTTCGTATAGCATGTTGCACCAATGCTAGTCTGATTTGTTCCGGATTTCCGAAGTCCATAACCTCTGCTAAGTGTTGAATTTGTCTGACTAGTATGAAAAATTGAAAATCTATCAGATTGAAATAATTGTAAGTAGTATTTGAAGAGTTCTGATTCGTGAAATTTGTTCTCCATGGATTTGAGATTACTATACTTTGAATATCAAGTTTCTTCTATCTGTGGTATAAGCAATGTACGACATTGTTCATTCGTGTTTCTGAGATTGTTAAGTTTGTTACAAAGTGAAGATGTAACTTGGTGCCGAACCCTGGATATAGCCCAACTCTTGAGAATAGATTGGTTTTCAGTATTCAAAGTCAATGGCTGCTATTATGGTTGTGGGAATTGTTAGGTGTTTTAAGTTCTTGTGTACTTGAACCTGTACCAATAGATTGTGATATAACGTAGATGACCTTTATTCTGTGGCCGTACATTATTTGTCGCCACAATATTACTCGCTGAATCTGTTGCATATTTATTGAAGACCAGAAAGAATATCTTGGATTTGCAAAATATATCAAACAAAGGATTTCTCTGCCCTTGTAATGCGTTAATATGAATGAAGGAAATATATATTCTATTATTCTGCAAATTATAGTAATCATCAGGGCCTAAGTTTATTCAATGAGATGGAATAAATCCACATGAAATTTGCATTTCTTTATTGTTATCTTATTTGGGTTTTTGAACATTTTCTCTAACCGTCCTTTTATTGTGTTGTGTGTTAATTCCAGTAGTATACTTAGTTTCTTTATTTTATTATATACTAATCCTTTTCCTTTCGTTTTATGCATGACCACCGCATACGAGTCCGAGGGATTCGTCTTCCGCATTCGATGTTGGGCCGAGGCCCAACGAAATATGATTTCCCCCCATGTTCAGTTCTGTCCGCAGCCAAAAAATGGAGTTCCGGGTCAAAGCCCAAATAAATAAAAAAAAGAAATTCGGCCTTAGAAATTAACGGCCGAAGCCCGATAGTGGCCTCGGTCACAAAGACCCCAAAATACGGGCTCGAGCCCATTTTGATATCATTCGCTCCTTTATTACATTTTTATGCATTGGATTGGTATTTGTGCAACTAACATTTTACTTGTTTGTTTCCTTAGCTAAATGAACCTTAGTAGATTAGTATGGAACTTAGTTTTAGTTAAGGGGTAGTTAATTTAAGAAAGACCAATTAACTCCACAAGTTTTATGTCCTTCTTTTATATTAATGTCATTTATAAATACCTATAATAGTTATCATTAGAATAATTGATTTTCAAATAGTATGACTACATATTTTGAGCTAAAAGATTTATGACTTATGCCTACTATCTTAGAAAAAACTAAAATGTTATTAATATGCAAGTATGAGCTCTAGTATATTTTATAAATAATCCCTCAAGTTTGAATCAATCACACATATATTTAACCAAGTATAGTTAATAAGAAATAATAAAAAGTAATAAAGAAAACTCACATTGGCTATTTTTTTTTTTTATATTCCTAAATTGAAAATCAGTTAATATTTTATCCTTTGAGTTGTTTTAAATATCAAAGTATTGCTTAAATCGGCATTTTTCAATTTATATACAAACTACTATGTTTTTGCAAATCTCATTTTATATAGCATTATTATCTATTCTCATTTAAAGTCTTAACAACCTTTATAAATCTTATTTTAAATAGTATTTAAAGACATCTTTTATGCAAATTATTATTTTCCGTAATCTTCGTTTTTAAACAACATTATTACATGTTTCTTTAAAACTTTAGTAATATTTGTAAGTCATTTACCTTTAATTAATTAACCTAAGTTTGGTCGGATAACCGTAAGTTAACGGATTCTAAAGGATGCCTAACCCCTTCCCTTTAGGATAATATAGAACCCTTACCTAGAATCACACTGGTTAAGCAGACTATTAACGGAGGTTATTTTTACCTTAAGTTAATAATTAGGTGCCCTAATTCACCTTAAAATCAATTAGGTGGCGACTCCTTAAAATAAAATAAATAGGAGTCTCCAATACGTTGTACCTTAATTTAACCCAGTTAAAATAGGGTATAACAGTATGGATCTTGAACTTGAGCAGATGGACGTGAAAACAACTTTTTTGCATGGTGATTTGGAGGAAGAAATATACATGGAGCAGCCCGATGGTTTCCGAATCCCAAAGAAAGAGCATCTCGTTTGCAAGTTAAGGAAGAGTCTCTACGATCTCAAACAAGCCCCAAGGCAATGGTACAAAAAGTTCGACTCATTCATGCTGAAACATCAATACAAAAGAACAAGCAGAGATCATTGTGTGTACTTGAAGAAGTTCCGATGGAAAATTTATCATCCTTCTGCTCTATGTGGATGATATCTTTGATAGTAGGAGATGCAACTATGATCAACAGCTTGAACAAAGATTTGTCTAAGTTCTTTGATATGAAAGACTTAGGCCCTGCACAACATATCTTGGGCATTAAAATCATTCGTGATCGAAAGGCAAAGAAGTTGTTCTTGTCACAAGAGGAATACGTTGAACGCGTGATCAAAAGGTTCAACATGAAAAATACCAAGCCTGTTGGTACTCCACCAACAAATCACTTCAAGTTGAGCAAGGAAAGTTGTCCTTCTTCCGAAGAAGAAAAGAAGAAGATGAAAGCAGTACCCTACTCTTCAGCAGTTGGAAGTTTGATGTATGCAATGGTGTGCACAAGGCCAGACATTGTTCATGCTGTCGGTGTTGTGAGCAGATACTTATCAAATCCAGGAAGAAAACATTGGGAAGCTGTCAAGTGGATACTACGGTACCTAAATGGTACATCCAGACTATGTTTGTGCTATGGGGGAGCTAAGCCGATTTTGGAAGGTTACACTGATGCTGACATGGCAGGAGATTATGATAGCAGGAAATCAACTTCGAGTTATATATTCACATTTGCAGGGGGAGCTGTGTCATGGCAATCCAAGTTGCAAAAGTGTGTAGCACTATCAACCACAGAAGCCGAATACATTGCCGCAGTTGAAGCTGGGAAGGAGCTTATGTGGCTGAAACGTTTCCTTCAAGAACTGGATTTCCGACAAGAAGAATACACAGTTCATTGTGATAGTCAAAGCGCTATGGATCTCAGCAAAAACTCGAGGTACCACTCACGCACAAAACATATTGACGTTCGATATCACTGGCTCAGAGAAGCAGTCGAGCAACATGAACTGAAGCTCTCCAAGATCAACACAAACGACAATCCTGCAGACATGCTGACCAAGGTGGTACCGAGAGACAAGTTCGAATTGTGCAAAGAACTTGTCGGCATGCACTCAAATTAAAAGCCAGTGTACCCTCCTTCAGGTGTATGGGACTGGAGGGGGAGATTTGTTGGGTCCATCCCATAATTTGAGGAAGGAAACATCTCCCTCATTTTAAGGAAGAAAACATTTTCCCTGTTTTGAGGAAGAAAACATATTCCTTGTTTTAAGGAAGAAAACATCTTCCTTGTATTTGGCAAATTGTCAAGTGCTTGCTTGAGTTACAAATGACATCAATAGATTCATTCCATCCCTATAAATAGGGAAGCCTTCTATCATTTGTAGCATCACCAAGAGCAAGAGAGAAAAACTGTAAGGAAAACACTTGAGTGAGATATAGGTATTCAGTTTAGGATTGGTTTTTTGTAATAGTTGAGTGTGAGAGTTGCTCCTCCTTTGTAATTACATTAGGTTATGAATAGAAGACTTTTCCAATCTAACGATATAAAATTCATGTCATAGTAAACCGGTAGTTTACTAAAACAAATAGCACATAACACGGTAAACTTGAAGTTTACTAGTATAAATAATTTTATTAGTCGGCATGAGCGATTTGATCATCCCAATTCAAATATGATGTGCAGATTGAGTATTTAACATATATTGAAGAACTAGAAGATTCTTCAATAATTTATTGTTGTTGCTTGTTCTCATGATAAGTTGATTATACTGGCTAAAGTTGGGATTGAGTTCCCTAAATTCTGAAAAAATATAAAAGGTGAATATGGGCCCGTTCACCTGTTATGTGATGTCTTAAATAGATGCATCGATAAGACAGTCACATGTGCTTTTATTGTCAACCCGCAGTTTGACATATGCAAAGTTACTTGCTCAAAATAATTGAGTGAGAGCACAATTTTCAGATTATGTAATCAAGAGAATTAATCTTGTTAATGCTGGTTTATATTCAAGCTAGTTTGGCGTTGAATGCCTCTGATAAATAGCTAAACCATTGCTTATAAGAACAAAGCTTCATGTCTTTGGTCTGAGATATGATATATTGCATACAACATCACTTGTATGCTTCAGACCAATAAATTATAATAAATTCTCCCCTCATAATTGGTTCAGGGTTAGGAACTAGATATTTCCATCTAACAGTTTTTATGTGTGGTATACGATTAATTAATACCATGATGCATAAAGATGGATTCTCCCAAAGAAAATGGGATGTATGTTAGTTTTTCTAACATAAGGGGGAGACAATAAGCAGCTGAGAAAGATGTTATGAATTATATATCATTAATATGATCCTCATTCAAAAGATAATTCAACTCAAATGCCAGAAGCATTTGCTGACCCAAAATTAATTTCTAATTTTAGCTGCAAAATGCTTCTATTAATATTAATGTCCCTGAAGGACAAAGTATATAACATGCATGAAGCATGGTAGATCAATCGGTTCCAAATGAAATAATCCTTGAAAAGGGAGAGGAGCAAATGACAAAATGGTTATAATAAGAGGCAATGTGCTCTGAATAGCCCGCGACATAACACTTCATGAAACCTCGTGAGAGGTTTAGGTACCTAAAAATAATGGAAGTGATGAGATCTCGATAAGTTATGTCACGTTGCGAACCGATACAAATAATATCTTCAACGATATCTTTGGTACAATATAGCGCACTATTGTAAAAGATTGTGAGAATCTAAATTCTACGTCTATTAAAACATGCTAACGTAGAAATTATTATCGAGTGAAATCACGCACCTTGGTTAGCGTAAAGCTTATTCGACCTCTTTGTCCGGATACCGAGGAAGATGTCACATATTTAAATAGAAATAGATATTATCATAGCCTATATGAATTACTTGACAAAATTATATGAAAATTCTGAAAATTTTAAATGCACAAAGCATATACAAGTTGTAGAAATTTGTTCATAATTCTTATATGAATAAAGTTAAGCAAGGTGAATGCGATTTATCACCTTAATGGATATTTACTGACTAAGGGCACAAATGACTCTATTTATCCTCACGTCTTTGTGAAAATCAGAATATGTCATATTGTTGGTGTAAGTTGATTACTTGAATATTATTGAAACCCTTGAAGAGTTCTCAAAAGCAGTATATTATCTGTTGAAAGAAGTTGAAATAAGAAACTTGCAGAATATTTTGGTCCTGAATTGCCATATCTTTATGCAATTGATGCATTTATATATTTTGCGATGACTATGAGGGATTATAGTCATATGATGTTGGTCTACATGACAATCAAATCATATAAAGATAACATTTGTTTATAAAGCAAGTCAGGAATGCACTTGGAGTGATTTCAACAATATTATATCGATGCAACTCTATCTAAAGAGGCTCAAGATACAAGCAAAGACACATAACCCAACAAAAGAGTGGATTCATAAAAGGACAAAGCTCATTTCATTTCGCAAAGTTGTTCTTCACAACGAGCTCAAAAGAATGGTGATATCAAGGTGCAACAAATTGTTCGAGTGATAATATGACCGATTTATTCACCAAGTCTATACCAATTGCAACTCTCGAGTGAAGATGTGAAGATTCAAGTTTTTGGATTGAAATTCTCATTAGGGGGAGTTAATACGCATTGTACTTTTCTTTTTCCCTTTCAAGTTTTGTCCCATTGGATTTTTCCTTATAAGGTTTTTAATGAGGCAACCAAATAGCGTATTATTAGAAATGTACTTTTTTCCTTCACTAGATTTTTTTCCCATTGGATTTTTTTAGTAAGGTTTTAACGAGGCACATTATCTATCGAAATAGACATCATGGGGAGTGTTATAAATATTATTAAAGCTAGATCTCAAACGAGCTATGTATTTATTTGTGGAGTGTATTTGCCGTATTATGGCCATCTACAAAGCGATCTATTGTGGCTACCTCATCATCATCTTTGAGATAATAGCTATTCATGAAGCGAGCCGTGAAGTTGTGTTTGAGGTCAATGATACATCTCATTCGAGAAAAGTGTGGTTTGAAATGTGATAAAATACCCACAATCTTATATGAAGATAATGCAGCATGCATTGCCCAATTGAAAGGAGGTTTCATAAAAGGAGATAGAACGAAGCACATTTCACCAAAGTTATTCTTCGCACATGATCTCCAGAAGAATGGTGATATTGATGTGCAACAAATCCGTTCAAGTGACAATCCTGCAGATTTGTTCACCAAATATTTACCAACTTCAACTCTTGAGAAGATGATATTCAAGATTGGAATGCGAAGACTCCAACATCTAAATTTTGGTCTTCGTCAGGAGGAGTGAAATACGTGCTGTACTCTTTTTCCCTTAACCATGGTTTTGTCCCATTGGGTTTTTCTTGGTAAGGTTTTTAATGAGGCAGCTCTCAAAGCGTATTACTAGATATGTGTACTCTTTTTCCACTGGACTTTTCAAGGGGTTTTCCTAGTAAGGTTTAATAATGCACGTCATCTATGGACATCCGGGGAGTGTTATGAAATATAGAGTATGGATGTCCAGCTACACAAATATAATGCCTCTTCCATTATCTTCCACCATCTTAATGGTTCTTCCATTATCTCCCACTATCTTAATGGTTCTTCCATTATCTTCCACCATCTTAATGATTCTTCCATTATCTCCCACTATCTTAATGGTTCTTCCATTATCTTCCACCATCTTAATGGTTCTTCCATTATCTCATATATTAAATGAGATGTTTATTGTTAACCTTTTGTTTGCCTATATGTAGCACTATAAATAGAGGTATAAGTTTTCATATTGTATGGACTTAAACACATTTTGAAGAAATAAGAACTTTCTTCTCTCTTGTTCTACATATATTTCTTGCTTTAGTTTATTGTTTTATAACAGATACATTATTATCCCCACCTATGATTCAAGAAGATGAAGAGTTAATTGATTTAGCCAATGATCAAAAGTGAAGAGATGCAATATTTTGTTATTCAACAAGTATTTGAGCAATGCCATTCACCTAGATGTTTATCTAATAATGACAAGAGTGAAAGTTGAAAGACTCAGAGAATCAAGATTGTGCTATCAAAGGAACAATTGAAGATGCTTGTAAATAACGTTAAAGAGCTCCAATGGGGACAAATCCCAATTCAATCTCTACGTGTAAGAGAAAGTTGCAAAAGGTGGAAGCCTTCTTTAGCTAGTATTCCAGAGTTGTAGATTTTTTTTTTTGTTTAACTATCGGTATCGAAATTGCTAGCGTGACTAATACAAATTCGCCACGAGTTGGACCCGTTTAAGGGCGGAAGGAGGAGGGAGCTAGGTTTTTGAGTTTATGTGTTACAATTTAGTTGTTATAATAAGAAGATGAGCTTCATTTCCCCCTTTAGATTCGTTATTGGAGCAAAGTTTGACAACTTCTGTTTCGCTAGATTTCTCCACATCATTTTGTAAAAGGAGAAGTCCAAAAATTGAGGTAAATTGTAATACAATGACATAATTGTATAGAGAGGAAATGTCACCTTTTCCTTTCCTTTTCGCTACTATATAGTAAGTGCTTCCTAATTTCAACAATAATTGTACAATGAACAAAGGAAGAAATTACATTTTGAGAAATGAAGTGGTGTGTTTAATTTTTCAATGGGATGGTAAATATTCCATGTGAATTGTATAGATAAAAATTTAAAGCTTCATCAACTGAATTTGCTCTATAGAAGTGATGGAAGCTAGCAAGGTTCATATTAAGTGTCCCACAACTGCTGAAGGAATGGATTGGTAAAACTTATGCGCATCCAGTGCTCATACCAAATCAATAGAGACATGACATATGTTTGTACATAAACTTTATCAAGTACTTAACCATGATTAATTAACATGCATTCTCACCTCATTAAATCGCTTAACTATGGTAAGTTTACATGATTTGGTGTAAAAACCGGTTAGTAAGTATTTACCAAATTAATTATTTTCTCTTATATGGTATTAGACGATATTCACCTCATGAATAGCTTTATAGGGTAGAGTTAGGCCTAGGTGTCTATTTTCTTGAATTGATATCGAGCAAATCTACGAAATTCTTGATTTATCCATTGTTCGGCCCTCATATTATATCGTCCACGCACCATACACGAGGCATCCGTGGGCTAAGTGTTACACATTAATTGAGAGGATGAGTTGTCGTCTCCACTTAAGATTAATAGTTTCACTTCTTCTAATGGTGCACATTTATATAATGTTAATACTAATAGTCTATTCCTTGACAAAATAATACTCCATCACGAAATCAAGAACCACTCTTGCTCCAAGAGTTGTGACATTAGCAAAAACAATCAAACTTCCAATTATTCTTATTATTGAATCTAAAGCGAGAATAACTATAGAAATAAGTAACTAAAACAAAAAGAATTACACTCCGGTTATAAGGAATTAGTCATTCAATTTACATTGCACATTACAAATGAATTTGATCTTTATTCCTTAATCACTTCCACCCTTTGTATATACAAGAAATGCAAGAATACGTGATGAATCAAGATAGTAGCTCCGTTTCTCTGTCACTACATGAATCTTCAAGATGTTTTCATGATCCTAGTTCAAATTTAGACCATCTTTAAAATTAATATAGTCCAATGATTAACGCACGAAATAAGCTATGTTGCTCGGATACTCGAAGTAATGTCGCACCGTGCTAGATCCTCCAAAAAAAAATGCATAACTTTTGGAGGATCCGACACACATCTAGTGACATTTTTGGAGGATCCGAAAGAACATAAAGCATATGAAAACACCAAGCAGTTGAAAAAATACACGACCTTGTTGCTTCACTTTTCGTTTTCTTGCTTCAACTTTATAGCTTTAGACAACTTCTCAATCTTCTTCATTAGCATCGTAAAACACCAACCCGGATTGACAAAAATGATAAAAGGAAGATGATAAGTTGTGTGTTAAGGACTTTAAGATGAAAAAAGAAAAGATTTTAGTTTATGGTAATATTTCACCTTAATTTCTTCATCTTTAGTATTCAAAGTGACTCTTTTGTCTCACAAAACTTCTTAAGAGATAACCTCTCTTTCTGTATCGTCATACAAAAAACCGGATACCGTATCGTCGTTATCACTTCTGTCACACCCTTTTTTTGAGCCCGCTATAAACGCGCAGGTTTTATTATTAAAGGGGTTTTTCCATTGAAGTGACGGTTTTGAGTAGGGATTAATTATTTTATGAAGTCATTTGAATGGAATTGAGTTTTGGTGTTTGCGCGCTTATGAATCCTAATCAAAAGGAAATGATTCTTTTATTATGATCCGCGAAAACAAAAGACCGGATAAGGAATTCTGTTGACCGGAGAGAAGGTGTTAGGCATTAAGGAATTCTGTTGACCGGAGAGAAGGTGTTAGGCATTCCCCGAGTCCGTGGTTCTAGCACGGTCGCTTTATCGACTTATATAGCTTAAGTAATCTTTGAATATATTATGTATTTGAGCACGTTAACTCGAACTTTTATTGTTGAACATTTA
>NC_081347.1:72667418-72677023 GCF_029784015.1 Lycium ferocissimum
AACATCAATTACACTAATATAGTGAAAATGCATAATGTGTATATCAAATGATAAAAAACACCGCAATTTACACAAAAGAAGTGAAAAAAATATCGATGATTCAAAACGATTACCAAAAATTTCATTGATGAGAAAACACACATAGTCGTCAAGTCTTACCAAAAAAAAAAAAAACCAACAAAATGTACAAATTTTTCAACTAACATTAATGTAAACAACAGAGTTCAAACATTAAAAACCTAACGGACTAATTAAGAACTACTATGGCAACATCATCAAAATCTATTGCAGGCCTACATGCCTTTGGAGGCAGTTCATTATCACTGAAGGCATTCAAATCACCCTTTTGCCATCCATATTCCCAAAGTAAAGCGTCGTATCTCTGTAGTAGAATTTCTGCATCGATCTTTTCTGGAATCAATCTACCAGAACACAAGTACTCAACAAATGCTGCAACGTGAACACCACAATCCCTGGAAAAAAAAAGTCATTACTTGATTAATTTGTGAAAAAAAAAAAAGGAAATGTGATTAAGAAATACGTACATGGATCCGGAGGCTTGTTGTGGCAGTTTGTTCACATACACAATATCAAAGTCATCAGTCTGTTGTTTGCCCTTGAATTTTGGGTGGTTAATAAAATCGATGTCTCTTTTATTCTTATAAAACCCAGCCAGTTGTAAATGATGTGGCAAAAGGGTGGCTAGCTTGTGTATTTCTCTTCTAACAATGGCATCATGACCTGCAGCTCGGTATGAGTTGCAAATGTACAAACACACACGCACGTAAAAGTAAAAAACATCAGTTCGGCTAACAGGTTAAATAATAACAAAAAGAAAAACTAAAACTATAAATACCTTTCAATGAAACTAACATATCTTATATATGTGAAATATAGAGAAATACAGAGAAATATGACAACCCAAAAATCTGACAAGTATATCATTGATATACAAATGAAAACAGTAAGAAATGATTAACAATAAATGCTACGAAAAAACATAAAAAAATAGAGTGTTCGAATATTACCGACTCTTTGCCAACTCTAAGCAGTCCTTCCATCAAGATATCGTATTTTGGCTGACCGTCATTGGTCCTCCAATTCAACATTCTTGGAATGGAATTTCTGGATTTAACATGAAGAAGATAAGATGGAACTCTTGAGCAACACTCATATAGCCAAACTTGCATGCAAAGAGGCATCCCGTGAATTCTCGTAATATCGTGTTGTTGGAATATTTCTTGTTGATGCTTTTGATCAAATCACGAAATGATTCTTTGCCCCATGATAATCGACATATCTTCCATCCTCAACAACTTCAAAATGAACTCTTGGTATGTTCGTTTTCTTTGACTCACCGCAATATATATATATATATATATGTATGTATGTATGTGTATATATATATATATGTATGTATGTATGTATGTATGTATTTATAAAGTACGTAATCGTAAAGCTTAAGCGCGTCCCCGCATTATCACCCCAACTCTTATTCTTAAAACAATCAATCAACTCCAATCTTTTGACATTACTTCCTGCTTCTACCAAAATAAGTATTCATTATCCTATTATTTTTTTCCTCGTCTTAAGTAAATTGACCTTCGTTAGCTACACAATTCAGCCTGCTAATAAGGGTAAATTCTCTCATTGAAAAACGCAAAACAGTACCATTTATATCTAGAGTAAAGTAATCAGGAGTACTTTCATTGAGCTCTCTTACCATGAAGCACCTAAAAATGCAGTGGTTGTGACCGTATCCCGAGAAATTTTTCAAAAATTATATTGGTAAACATTTCTATCTGTGGATCAGTTAGATGACCCCTGATATCTTTGAACACATCGATGTTCGTATACCATTGCATTGATGGAGCCCTTTCGGGATGACGCTTAACATAAAATTTAGATTCCTGAAATAAAACAAGGCAACACTAACATTTAGACGGGGCACAAATAAATACAATGCAAACAAACAACTAATGTGACATACCATACATATAAATATATTAAAATACATTGCACTACGTACCATATTCCACAAATGTCAACATGTATATACAAAAGAACACGAAATAAATAAACACCAACTATATACATATAAATATATCAAATACGCAGACCGCACACCACATTCCACAAATGTCAACATGTATATACAAAAACACAGTAAATAAACACCTCAAAATAATTCTTTTAAAGAAACATAACTATAGAGAAATACAACAAACAAATCAAAAAAAATTGTACAAAAAGAAACTTAAAACCTTTGAAATATACAGAAATATATTGAAATATACATTCAAATATTCTTAAAAAATATAGAAATATAGTTAAATATAAACAAAAATCGAAAAAACAACAATACCTGTTCATCCTTTCCCAGATCTACATTACCATCAGAGGAATGCTTGAATCCTTTTCTCTTCTTAGGTTGAGACACTTTGGAACCTTGTTTCACAGAAACATTAACTTTCGGCTTGCTTGATTTTGGAACTTCAGTACCTTTAAGTTGACGAATCCTTGAGGGATTGTTAATCTTCTTGCTTCTTAACTCAACAACAACTTTTGCTTTTGCAGATTCTCCTGCAATTGCATGTTGATGTTGAGATAAACCCAATGAAATTCTAGGACTATCATAATCTTTTACAGTACCTCGTGTATTTCGTCTTGGAGTATCAATATCCGCCATTAAAAATGGTAAATTAGATCTTGTTGAAGATACTCTAACAATGGTTGTAAATATTAAAAAAAACATTCAATGAAAAGTGAAGGTAAAATTATGAACAATTGAAGAGAAATACAACAAAGAACATAAACAGAAATAATAAAATTATCAAAATTAGTTACCTGTAGAGATTGGTAACTGATAAGGAAGAAGAAATAGTGCTAATTATGGTAAAGAAAAATGGGAGTGAAATACGATTGAGCATTGAAGAAGTGAGAGAAAAATATTTGGAAAAAAAAAAGGTTGAGGGAAGTGGGAGAGAGGAACCGTTTTTTTAGGGAAATACAGAGGAGTTAGAAAAGAAGTTATAGATGGTAATTCGATAAATAATTAAGCTACCAAAAATAAATTTAAAAAAGGTAGTTATTACTAATAAATAAGTCTTAGATGTTGTTATGGGCTGTAAAAATTCCTAAAAAGTACAAAGTAGGCCCTATTCAGGGAACCACAATGATTGGGTCACATTTACATAATTGTACATCCTTGTGCATTCTTATCATTAAAGTAATCATTGTTCACATTAATAGCCCTTTCCATAGCTAGATGGGCCAGGCCCAGGCCCATAACCACATGTAGAACCTTCCTTGGTCTTATCAAGAGCCGCGGATGTCTCGGCCCCTTTCGGACCGATAAGAAGGAGGCTTTTCGGGCTGCCCGGTCTTCGTGAGCTTCCCGGGCCTCTTGGCCGGTTCTGGCTGCCCGGTCTTCGTGAGCTTCCCGGGACTCTTGGGCTTCTCGGGCTTCTTGGGCTCTTTGATCTCAATGCTCTTGATCGTTTTTCCTCCTTCACAACACAATTTGTCACGAATCCTTTCGGACCGGCAAGACACTACAAAGAATAGTGACGGTATTTGCCTTCTCATCATACAATTGGTCTCTAACTTCTGCAATTCAAACCATTTTAACACTAAGTACATAAAAATATCAAAGGAAACTTTTATACTATATATTATCAAGATATCTACATGTTATCCTTTTGGAATCATAATCTTCAAAATAACGCACTTAACTTGCTATATGTAAAAATAAGTTGAGTAGTAATATATACTTCTCTACACAATGGATGTATATAAGTTAAACTCGAAATAATAAGACGGGGAAAGGGAGAATTGAAGGCAAAAAACGACTTACGGGGGATTTTGCAGAGAATTTCCTTGGTCTTCTTGTAGCTGCAAGGGCACTGAAGATCAACCTTGAGCACCATTACGGTGGTCTATTAAGAAATAATAAAAAAGAGTAAGGTTATTGCCTTATTGGTAAAAGAAGGGAAAAAATAATTAAAATTTGAAATTGCTAGGTTATATTATCTCCGCTCAAACTTATTTGATGGTGTTTCACTAGGCAAGAAGTTCAATAAACAAAAAAAAGGCATTTAAAATTTGTGATCTAAATAAATCATAAATATGTGTATGAGTATAAACTATCTGAGCATTACCTTGTATAAGCGAGAAGTCTAGAATTAAATTATTTTTTAATAAAAATAGGGCCAAAATATTCATGAACTATTCAAAATAGAATAACTTTACCCTCGTCTTATTTTTGTAACAAAAATAGCTAGTCATTAGTCAAGTACTTCAAAAATTCCCTCCCCACTAACAGTTGCTCCAGAACATCCGGAACAAGAGGGAAACAACCAATTTTACCTTTGAACTATTTGAATTTTGTCAAAGTATGAAAGAATCATTCTTTTTAAAATTAAAAAGAAAAGTAATACACATAAATTGAAAGCGAATGAATAACCTATTAACATGTAGAGAAGAAACGAAGAACACAAAAGGAATAACTTATTAAAATGTAGAAAAGAAAAGAAGAACATAAAGTGATTGAAAAGCTAGCATTACCTTCTCTTTGTGATCACCACCACCACCCATGGCTAAGACTTGAAATTAGTGTAAGCTCAGAGATAATAGATCTTGAAGTCACAGAAGAAGAAGAAAAAGAGTTCTTAGTGATATATATAACAAAACCTGAAGAAGAGAGGAAACTGAGAAGGAAAGAGAGAAGGAGCAAAAAGCCAAAGAAGGAAATGACTTAGAAAAGAGATAAGTGTAATGTGAAGTTACACTTATCTCTTTATTGGTTGAAACTTAGATGTGACCATATAGGGTTTCAATTGTACCTTTTTCCCATATACGATAACCCTAGAAATGAATATGACGTTTGGCCCCTATGCTTTTCCATATGATACAAAAATGCAACTATTATTTAGTCTCATTCAAGAACTTGGAACGTCCAAGTTCAGAAGTTCTGGCCCCCCTACATGATACCAAATGCTAGCTATTGGTCGGCATTAAATCCATGGAACGTTTGATAGACCTAACTACAGTAACGGAATCAGAAATTGTAATCAACAAAAATAATAAAATGCAAAAATGTTATACCTAAAATGGAGTCGGATTCAATTGAACCTTCCTCCTCATCTTTAGCTCCTCGGCGGAAGGTAGTCACTAGCCATTTTTTAAAATAAATCAACTTTTGCGCAAATAGTATAAGTTTTTCTATTTTATTAAGTTAAAGTGATCTACCATAACAGGTAAACTATAGTAAGTTGAAATTTTGTATTCTAAAAAATATAGTAAATGAAAAATAGCCGATAGCGTAAATTCTCTTATCAATTTATATAACTTAAATCCAAAAATAAAAAGAAAATAAGTCCGGATGATCAACCATGCTTTGTTAACTGAGCAGTTCCTTATCTTATTGCTAAAGAAATATGGTAAAACGTTGGTATTAAAGGTCACTCAAATAACGTGGTGGCTGACTTTTTTTAAAGATAATTATTTGATATTCATTCATTAGATTAATTCAGATTATGTCTCGTAAAATTCATTAAAGGGGAAAACGTTTTTTAACAAAAATTTCTCCAAACCTGAAACCTTCAATTAAGAGAGTAAGGCTATCAATCCCACCTCTCAGCCTCCTTTTCACCAAATGAGCCTGTTTCAGTAGTTGGAGTCAACAAAAAACAAACTTCTAATAAATTATCACATCTAACATGTATAATAAATTAAAAGACGTCTTTCTGGTAATACATAGCTGCAATGCATGAACAACGTACGTAATGCATTGGCGAAAATATCATATTCAAACTGACCTCTTTCTAAACTACTTAAGTTTTAATTTAAATCATGTGAGATGGAAAGTACCATATATTTAAAGAATTAACCACATAAATGTTCTAATCAAGATCCCTGAAAGGACAACAGCCCAATAAATGAAGTGAATTTTTTTAAAAAAAAAAAAAATACATTAAATATGCTAAACAAGTTGTCCGAATATTTTTTTTCACCCCTTTTGGTTGGCAATGTACTTTAAATTTGGTGTATGCATAGCTTTTGAAGAAGATTTGATTTTATGGTTCATTATGTTATTTCTTTTAATTATATGACCTATTTCATAATATATCAGTACCAAATAATATCAAAATAAATAAATAAAATACAGAACATGTTTATAAGATCATTTCTCATGTCTGGTCCAACTTGTGTGTGTATTCTTTGACCAATACATAAAGTGAATTCTCCAAAATAAAAAAATAAAAATTGTATAATTTTGGAAACATACTCCTCTATTTTGGAAAAAGAGTTAAAAATATTATCTATGACAAATTTGAGTCAAAAATATCCTTTTTGTCATTAAAGTTTTTAAATATACCCCATCTTAACTAAAATTTTCAAAATAACCTCATTTCATTTTTAAACCCGCTCAATTTAAACGAGTTCGGAGCCTAAAGGGTATAAAAATACACGGTATAAACCAAAAGGGGGTAGGCAAAAACATATATACCAAAAGGGGTATAACGTGGACTGAGCCACGTTATACCCCAACTTTTTTTTTTCCCGAAAGGTCGAACCAAACCAAAAAAAAAAAATTGTATAACGTGGTCGATCCACGTTATACAAAATTATTTGTATAACGTGGATCAGTCCACGTTATACGTTTCATTAATTTTTTCTCCCCGACGTTTTACAAATAATTTGTAAGACGTTGCCTATATTTAAATCATATTCGGTTGTGTTTTCAATAAAAAAAATTTATTGATTCTTTTAATTTTTAAAGCATATAGTTAATTTCAGTGAATAACTCAAATAAATATTTTAACACATGCAATAATTAATAAATCAATAAATCTTTTCTTTGCAACCAAAGACTTAGTGTTTTTTTCATACTTTGACCAACGATTAATCGTGTGTCAAGACTCCAAAACATCAATATTTTATATAGAACCTGATATTTTTTTCTGCGTACTATAATGTAGGCTCAATACATCAAGGATACGTAAACGTTAGCATCGTCGTTTTAGGGGTTGAAAAGGTACCCGAAAGTTTTATTTGGAAACTTTAGGGTGTTTTATTTTTTAAGATTTTAATTTAAGCGTGTTATTTTTTTAATCAAGACATAACTTTATTTTGAATATAAATCTAATTCTAAAAATATAAGGTGAAAAACTAGTTGTAAAGTGGTCAAACTTTAGATAGTTATAACTTTGTTTCTGACGTCCGTTTTATGCGTTTTTTTTTTTTTTGAACTTGCGTATTTTTTCGAGATCTATGCGGACAAACGCCGCAAGGCGGTTTGGCCGAGCCGATTTTTAAAAAAACACCTTTTATCCCATTCGATTTCAATTTTCCCCCAAATTGGCCTAAAATTTTCAGTTTTATTTACTTATACGATGATGATACGCAATAGATTTCAACGTAAAAATCCCGGGGTAATGTAGCTGTGAATGTCAATTTCACTTCGTTAGCTTCAATTTTTGAAAATAAAGTCACTAATTTTCTCGACATATAAAGTTGACTAAAATAACCTTACAAATAAACACTAAGTTTTTTCCAACAATTTAATTATTGAAATTAACTATATGCTTTAAAAATTAAAAAAATCAATAATTTTTTTTTATTAAAAACACAGCCGAATAGGATTTAAATAGAGGCAACGTCTTACAAACTATTTGTAAAACATCAGGGAGAAAAAATTAATGAAACGTATAACGTGGATCAGTCCACGTTATACAATTTTTTTTTTTTTTCGTTTGGTTCAACCTGACAAAGGGAAAAAAAAAAGGTATAACGTGGATCGGCCACTATACCCCTTTTGGTATATATATATTTTTGCCTACTCCCTTTTGGTTTATACGGTGTATTTTTATACCCTTTAGGCTCCGGACTCCAATTTAAACCTGCCCAACTAAATAAAAAACTCATATGAGTGACCCACTAGCTCCTGTGCCTAGTGGCTTCAAATGTACTACTCGGGAACAAATTGGTCGCATATGTGTTTTTTATGTAGTTGGATCAGGTTTAAAAACGAAATTTGGTTATTTTGGGGGATTTGAGATTTCCGTTAAGATAGAGATATATTTGAAAACTTTAATGACGGGAGATGTATTTTTGACCCAAATTTGTAACGGATGATATTTTTAGCTCTTTTCCCAAAATAGAGGGGGCATTTTTGACCTTTTTCCCTTTATAAATTGCACAACTCTTCATCAAATTTCCATCAGATGAAATCGCATGTCCAAACGCGCTAAGAAACTTAGCCAAATAGTCTCAATGATAGTCGGGCTTCGTTTTAGACGACACTTTTGGAGCCCAGAATTACTATTTTGATGACTCTCCTTTCCTTTGTCCTCTTCATCAATTGATAAGTTCCATCAAACCAACATCGTATGTAAAATAAACTACAAAAGCAATAAGCCAATGCATATTTGCAGTGGATCTACTAACCTGGTGCATTGTCTCGGAGATTAAAGATCATTTAACCCAAACCGGCGTTTCATATGTTGAATTTCATTAATCTATGAAAAAATGAGATTTTAATTTAAACACCATGCAAAAATACAAAATTTAAATCTCTTTTCATTAAATTATGTCAATTCAACCCACAACGTTCCATTTTTCAAAATGGAATTAGGGCACGTAATAACATATCCAGCTGTATCCAGCAGTAGCAGTTATTATATCCAGTCAATATCAAAAGGGGGAAAAAACATGGTGTTAAGTGGAAACAATACGTACATGAATTGATTGGCAATAAATATTGTTAAGGACAAATAATGAGAAGCTGAGTCAGCAAAAGGACCACTGTCTGTATTAACCTGCAATAAATAAACAATTTTACGTCAGATATAACCGATTGTTTATATCAAATCAATTCAAGTTATTATGGTTAATTAAGTAATTTAATGGGGAAAAAAATACATACTATTAATCAGGATTAACTGATAATTGTATATATCTAAACATATATATATATAAGTTCGATATAAACATCCGATACTGTCACGACCCAATTCACGAGTCGTGGTGGCACCTACACTATCCCTTCGAGTAGGCGAACCACATTACTAATAACAAGTTAAATAAGCGGAAAATTTATTTACGAGAAAAAGTCAAAAACCCAAAAGACACAGAAAACGTATGGTCACATATCAAAACAAATAAGGTGTAAAAAATCTGAAATAAGACAGAATAATTCACCAAATGCTAAAAATATATAAGGAGAATGAAAGCAAAAATTTTGTGGGTGAAGCAATGCATATGGTTTTTTAAACATGCCCCCAGGAGCTTAACTCCCCTCCCGGATAGACCCATGGGGGGGCCCGCGGTCCCTGTACCACTGCCCGAAAAACCTCGGATGAGCCACTCCCCCGATCCCGGGGCCTCGGGGTCGGGCCTCCCTTTTTCCCCAAAAAACCTCGGGGAAAAACCCCACAAAAAACCCAGCCTCTTTCCCCTCTCAAACTCCCCCCGGTCTTCGATCACTCCCTCCCAAACATCCCCTAAAATAAAGAATTTGCTGATATCGGGGCCAAAAATATCATCAATATGCAACCAATACAACATATTATTTTCCATTTTTTACACACCTAGTGAATGGA
>NC_081347.1:72677123-72695921 GCF_029784015.1 Lycium ferocissimum
AATACTGAAAAAAAAATTTTATATTTTTTATAAATTTTTTTAAAATATTAATATTTTTAAGCACAAATACAAGGCTAGGACCAAAACTATTGAATTCTGTCAAACCCGTAGACAAACTTGTAGCTCCGTCCTACATGCAACAGATGAATACTTTTTGACCAACTAGTTCAAACTACCAAAAAATTTGAGAGTCAATACTGGAGTCGCTATTCTTTAGGAGTGCACTAGTTCCCAAAATATGATTAAACAAAAGGTAGTTAGGATACAATTCAGTGATCAAGAGATCATAACTAGTAGGCGTTTGGCCATGAGTTTTGAAATCATGGTTTTAAACCAACGGTCGCGTTTGGGCCCCAAATCATCCAAAGTTTTGAAGCAAACTATGGTTTTAACTTTTTAAAATATCAAAATTTAATCCATAAATTTATAATTTGTAAAAAAAAAGATCCATAAGTTGGTAGATTATTTTAACAATTACCTCAACAAATTTATCAATCTCATTAACTTCCACCAAAATTTTATTTGTGTCTACCAACCTTTTAATTTTGTAAAAAAGTATAGTTTAATTTTATTTATTGAACTAAAATTTGATCAATTGATGTTGTATTTTAGAAAAAGTCTTGTAGTATTAATTTTGAAGCCTAAGCAGTGAATTAGCGTATTAATTTGCATATAAACTACACTATGTCATTTGGTAGAATTGATAAGAATTGAGAATGTTTTGATAGTTTCGCGAAACTTCATGTTTTTATGTCTATAAGAGAAAATATTCCTTAAAATATCCAAATTTACATGTCCAAACATGGTTTCAAACTATGTCCAAACGGGGCCCTAGTATGATAATGTTGATTCAAATTTAAGCTTTTTCTTGTTGTGCTTATATGAAGATAAGTTCGGAATGAATCGTTTTTCGTAGAATTTGCTTCACTTTCTCTTATATCGAACACCAGTTAATTATCATGATAACGTACATTTTCCACCAACGACAAAAATATGAGGATGTATTTGTTTATTTCTTCATTTGTCTTAGAAGATCCTCTTCAATTATTCAAGATCCACAAATTTTCATACTTTCACACTTTTAACTTATGTTCATTTTTGTCGGGGATTAGGGAATAGGAGGGATATGCATGGGGTGTTTGGAATTCATTGGTTGATGGGCTCCATTCACCTAACAATTCAACACCATTTATATATTTCTTGCATCCAAAAAGTACTCTTCCTTTTCATCAAATAAAAGTCGGTGACCCAACCCATTTTTGTTGGCCATTTTGGCCTTTTTAGTTTCTATCCTCATTGTCCTTTCGTATCATATGGGATTTCTTGAGAACACCATTCTAACTACAGTATGTTAACATGATTGGAAGCGTATGCGGATGTGAAGTTTATGAATTTCTACAATAAAATTATTTAAGTTAATATAGAATATATAATATTTGAATTCACTATTAAAAAGTATTGGATTCATTTTTTTTCTGCAGATTAGAATTTTAGGTTTGTGGGTTTAGAATTTTAAGGCAGGACAATGACATCAAGCTAATATATAATAACCGGCTAACCGCCGATTACCGTACTCAATATATATTTAAAAAAGCAACGAACCACTTAAACACTATATATAAATATAAATGGTAACGTTTTACTTTTTCTAATTGTCAATTTTACGTTTTGTTTTTAAAAAATAATTTTTTTAAGAAAAAGGCTGTATATATTCTGAGAAAAACGTACAGGGATAAAAGAAACTGTTAAAGTTTTCAAAAAAGCTTTATGTTTTCTTAGCAAAAAAACAAAAGGAAACTACTAAAAATGGGTTTCGAACCCACAAGCTCGTGACGCGAGGACCTTCCCTAGACAGTTTCTTAACGCTAAGCCAACTGTTTGTTTTTGTATATGGGTTCGCACCTAATATTTATATATTCTTACTAAAATTTCTAATGCAAATATCGGGTTATGCAAAAGCTACTGGGTTCGTCCGAACTCCCATGATACACTGTAGCTCCACCCTTGCCCATGAGTGATACTACTATAGATTCGCCCCAGAAAATGATTATCCTGAAATCAAATGAACTAAGAAGAGCTAATAACTGATATATTTTGGACGGTCGACATGAATATTAAAGGATTTGTTCCCAATTTCTTGTTACCTTTCCTTTTTGGCCAAAAATATCAAATTTCATTAAAAAAAGTTACTTCTAGCTTCTAAGAAACTTAGCCAAACAGTCTCAATAATAGTCGGTCTTCGTTTTAGACGACACTTTTGGAGCCTGCACTATTTTGATGACTCTCCTTTCCTTTGTCCTCTTGAAAGCTTCTAGTGTCGAGAAGCTATCAATTGATAAGTTCCACCAAACCAACATCGTATGTAAAATAAACTACAAAAGCAATAAGTCAATTCATATTTGCAGTGGATCTACTAACTTTGGCGCATTGTCTCATAGATTAAAGAGCAGTAACAACAACAACATGCTCAAGATAATATAGGGTGGGGTCCGGAGAGAGAGAGAGAGTGTACACACCTTACCTCAATCTTTTGACGGTTGAGAGGGCACGAGAGATTAAAGAACATTTAACGCAAACCGGCCTTTCATATCTTGAATTTCATTAATCTATGAAAAAATGGTATTTTAATTTAAACACCATGTAAAAGTACAAAATTTAAATCTCTTTTGACTAGATTATGAGCTCGGTTTGATAGAACCCTAAAAAAGCAAAGCAAACATGGGTATAAAGACTTATGCCGCTTTTTTTTAAACACCAAACGAGCCCAATTATTTTTTTGGATTTATTTTAGGGAAAAGGACACTGTGTGTCCACTCAGCGTAATCCCACATTTAACCATTGTTTGGGCTTAATCCCCAGCTCTCTCATCGACCCAAATTAATGCTAAAAATGGCACCCAAATAATGCCAATAATCTACACTTAAAAAAAAAAAAAAAAGACTAGTCGCCACAAAAACGTCGCCACTAAAGAGCTGCTACAGCATATATATATATGTTGGAATTACATATACACTTTATATGCAAGAATGATACAGTTTATATACCTATGCTGGAATTAATCATACATTTATTAAACATAAATTATACCTTAATTATACATTTATTATACACATATTATACGATAATGATATGATATTTTTTTTTTTACATATATAATAGTGATACATATTATATACCACAATGATACGGTTTCTATAATACATTTTTTTATACGTATGATACACTTTCTATACAAGACTGATACAGTTTATATACATATGCTGGAATTATATATACACTTTCTATACAAAAATGATACATATTATATACAAAAATGATACAATTTTCTATTCTATATAGGGCAGTTGCACTGTGCTGATACACATTATATACACAAATGATACATATTATATACAAAAATGATACATATCTTAGTGATTCATATTTTATACAGTTTCTATACATTACAGATAGGTACTGATACATATTTTATACACAAATGACACATACTATATATAAAAATCGTCTCAAATGTTTGGGTTTTTATTTGAAAATTGTCTTATTTAAGTTTTGGCTAATGGATGGATTTGTTAAATTGCTAAATTTTAGGTTTGAGAAAAATTGGGCCAGAGGATGGGATTATTTATGGTAGACCACATATATCCTTTTTTAAAAAAAACATTTTAAAGATAAAAATAGCCTTTCATATCTTGAATATCAAATACTCAAAAAAAATTTAAAAACACTTATAAATTTAAATCGGACTCTATGTCAATTCAACCCATAACGTTCAATTTTCAAAATGGAATTTAGGGCACGTAACATTCCAGAAGTAGCAGTTATTATATCCAGTCAAAACCAAAGGGGAAAAAAAACATGGTGTTAAATGGAAACAGTACGTACATGAATTGACTGGCAGTAAATATTGTGAAGGACAAATAATGAGAAGCTGAGTCAGCAAAAGGACCAACTGTCTGTATTAACCTGCAATAAATAAACAGTTTTATGTCAGATATATTACCGAGTGTTTACATAAAATCAATTAAGTTATTATGGTTAAGTGATTTAATGAAGAGAAAAAATAGATATACTATTAATCTGGATTAACTGATAGTTGTATATATCCAAACATATATCATATATCTATTAATTCGATATAAACATCTCATACGAATAAATATTACTTCCTTCTTTAATGATTTTTGTAACGTATATACATATATATATAAATGAATTCATAACAAATACTGAGATGCACTGAATCCGTCCTTAACTAATAGTCTCTATATGAATTATACAATTCTATGTTAGATTCATTTGCAGTGTCACCTCTTCTTCTTCATAAATAAATGTGCCCCTTCATATACTTCTAATGAGTCTTTTAAAGAAGGAAACAGGAAGGGCCTTTCATTTACTCTGTTCATTAAAATTCAAAAGTTGTTTGGAGCTTTTTGACTACATGGCTGAGGTATGTTGAAACATTCAAATAAAACACATTCCACAATCTATAAATCAACCTAATTTTGTTTTGTTTCGTTTAGTTTGATTGTTTGTTAATGAAGAACATCCATGATAGTGTAAGAATCTTGTTCACTAATAGCATACAAGTTCGAAATCTATTATTTGTTTGCTTAGATAGTAAATTTTGTAACAAGAATCCTGTACACTAATGACAGAGACGGATTAAAGGTTTGAATTTTTGTGATTTTGAGTTTGAAATCTATTATTTGTATTTGTTAAGTAAATTTTGCAACAAGAATCTTGTACACTAATAGTAGAGACGACAGATTTAAAATTTACACTCTATCAAAAGTAGTATCTCTAGCTCACAAAGCTAGGGGTAAGTTGTGCGTACATCCTATCCTCTCCAGACCCTATCATGTGAAATTACAATGAACATGTTGTTGTTGAGTTCGAATTCAAAATTTGTACTCGTTTAGTGAATTTTATAACACATAAACTGAAAATGCTAAATTCGGAACCCCATAAGAGTCTCTATATACTTTAATTTTTTTTAATTGAAAGTTTTTTTTTTTTTTGTTGGTATGATTTTGATAGGAAAAGGAGAACAAAAGGGAGAAGGGGAAAAAGGAAGAGGAGAAGAAAGAAGAAGAGAAGAAAGTAGAGGAAAAGAAAGAAGATGAGGTTCAAGAAATTGTGCTCAAAGTTGATAGGCATTGTGAAGCTTGTGCAAGAAAAGTTGCAAGAGCCCTCAAAGGTTTTCCAGGTATCTAATTTGCCTAATCCCTCATTTAATAATCTTCTAATTGTATTAGTTTATATGTTCATTCCATTCTTATGATTTTGCAGTAACTAATTTGCTCAAATAAACTTAATATGAACCATATGTGTTTCTCTTTTGAGTTTTAACTTTTAACCAATAATTACCTGTCATAAGTGAATTAGTAATTTGAATAATAGACTATCGTCCCGCTATAACATGTTAAATTACATTAATAGTCGAGAAACTGTCCAATTTTATTTTTGTATTATTCCAAACTGCTGAAGTTTTCTACCAGTTACGCTTTTGGTCTATTTATATTCTTATCGTTAGTAAATTGTGTTGTACAACAACAACAACAACTTCTTTTGGTTAAAATTTATTTTTCAACTTCTAACTATTGTTTTGAAATTACCTTTATATTGCAACTTTATTAGGATAAGGCTAAACGAGATTGTTTTTAACTAAGGGATAAGATTTTTCTATATTTACAAGTTAAGTTTACCGAAGAACAAAGCTGCTCAATTTCAAATAGTAAAATGTCAAATTTGACCCTTTTCGTAATACTCTTCTCTTTTTGGATCCATATATTAATAAGGATATGACTTTTGAGCATAGTTTAATATTTCTTTTTTGTAAATAAACAGGAGTGGAGGAAGTAACGGCGGATTCTAAGGCTAGCAAAGTGGTGGTAAAAGGGAAAAATGCAGATCCTTTCAAAGTGTGAAAGAATTCAAAAGCAAAGTGGTAGAAAAGTGCAATTAATTTCACCTTTGCCTAAACCACCCGAAGAAAATAAAAAGGATGAAAAGAAAGAGGAGCTGCCCAAAGAAGAGAAGAAAGATGAGGTAATTAAATTGTTAACCAATGATTTAACCTATGCTCAATTTAATTCACCTATACTTAGATTAACTTACTATCTCTTTATCTGTTATTAGTAGAATTATTTTGTTCTTTTGACTCTCGAGTTTTGATCTAGCAGTGAGAGCGCGACTTGTGATGTGTTGATTAAATGCACGTCATAAATTAAAATTTGTCGATGGTCAAAAAACTGATATTGTAGGGTAGAAAGGTAAATAGAAAAAAAAATTGATTCGAATTAATGACTTACTATTTTTTCTTGGATAGTATTATTCTGGAAAATGATCAACCCTTTTATATTCTTAAGACCTATTTGGTCCCCGGGATAACATAATATTATTTAATACTACGAATGCAAACAAATTGAGGATTGATTATATGAATCTTCACTGATCATATTTATTCGTTTAAACTCGTCCCAGAAACAAAACAAATGAGGGTTGCCTCTTTTTTTTTTTTTTTTAATATCTAACTTGTTTACCAATTTCTGTGTTTTTTCTGCTACTACTCTGCCTAGTTAGATCATAAGCACTAGTTTTTAGCTGTGCCCTTTCAACTTTCCATGCACCAGTCTTCTAAGTTTGTTCTGATTCTGTATGTCCAGTTTTTCTTAAAATAGGCCAAACAATATTTTAATGATCTGCACATAAAAGTACACCAGTTTGTACTGAAAATGATGATAAAATTCAGCTAGTCCTTGTTAAGCTAACACCGAAATGATCTTGGGGATTAGGTAACCTTGCACTTTCGTTGTAATCATCAGACCGTTTATGGCTTAAACGACTTGTTAAAGTCCTTATTCCAGCTGTAGTATAGTATTATTTTTGGTAACTGGTCTTTCTGAAGCTTCGACGGATACATGTGCATGCCTATAACACGTTGCATACGGATATATATAAGAGTGAAATTTAGCTATTGAATTTCAATTCTTCATATGCATTTCATCAGAGAAGGATCGAGAATTGGGAGCAGCGCAAAGTGAAATTAAGGCTTTGAAAGCAACTGAAGTCCTCAAAGACAAAGCTCTTGAAGAGGTACTCTCAGAATAATCTATCAAGTCTCTATTTGATTTTATATTTCGCATACATTTTCTTGTTATACTTTAGCTATATATTGTGTTGATAAATTCAATTCCTATTTTCCACAGCTCGGAAATGAATTTCAAAAATTGGAGGGAAAGCTGAAAATCGGTGAAACACTTATTGAACAAAAGGTATACTAATCAAAAGCAACCATTTCT
This sequence comes from Lycium ferocissimum, assembly GCF_029784015.1. NCBI lineage: Eukaryota > Viridiplantae > Streptophyta > Magnoliopsida > Solanales > Solanaceae > Lycium > Lycium ferocissimum. Next base: position 72,684,425 of record NC_081347.1, read on the forward strand.
TTAATACTAATCAAAAGCAACCATTTCTTTGCCGAAAAGGGCATATAAATTATTGGCTATGACTTTAAATGCAGAATCTTGATATCAAACGACTCGCTGATGAGAAGAAAGAAGCACTGGCTGCACAATATGCTGCTGAAACAACTCTTAGAAAAGTATATACTGATCAGAGGGAGGATGATTTTCCTCATCTCGAGTCCATTATTGCTCCCCTCGAGGCAGAGATAAAGATGTATAAGAGTGAGGTACTTTAAAATGATAAAACTCATTAAATGCTTCATTTTTCTAAATGCTTTGGCAAGTATTAACTTGTTTTCTTTGGACATTTTTTAGATTGCAGCATTACAAGATGATAAAAGGGCTTTGGATAGACACACTAAGTCAAAAGAGGCGGCGTTGGTTGAAGCAGAAAGGATACTAAAAAGTGCTTTAGAAAGGGCATTAACAATAGAGGAGATTCAAAATCAGAACTTTGAGCTTAGAAGACAGATCGAAATCTTTCAGGTAGGAGTTTCAACCCAGTCCATCCTGTAAAACAGGAAAATTACAATGTATATACAACGTCAAAATTATATAGTAGATGTTGAATCCTCTTGGCTTCTTCGTTTGTTTACTTTATATTTTGAATCCCTTTAATAAAATTCCTGGCCTAATATGAATTTCTCTCAATGCAGGAGGAAAACAAAATACTTGATAAGACAAACCGTCAAAAGATTCTTGAGGTGGAAAAGCTAAGCCAAACCATTATCGAACTTGAGGAGGCAATTCTTGCTGGAGGAGCAGCAACTAATACACTTCGTGACTACAAACGACGAATTTCTGAATTACAAGTAAAAAACATGCAGTAACATATTTAGCAATACTACTAAATGACTATGTTATAGAGCATATATAAGACATGAGGATTTCCAAATCTTGTAGGAGGAGAAGAGGACGCTGGAAAGGGAACTAGCAAGAGTTAACGTTTCAGCAAACCGAGTTGCAATGTCGTGGCAAACGAGTGGAAAGATGAGAATGACAAAGTCATGCCTGTAAAACAGTGGCTAGAAGAAAGAAAGCTGTTGCAGGTCATTAAAGCAAAATATTGTGCGACTTAAGGAACAGTTTGGACATAGAAATCTTTTCGGCTTTTTAAAACATTGTTTGGTTTTCATTGGACTGACCTTTTGGTTAGTTGATGAAGATTCTGGTCAAGACCGATTTTCAAGTGAAAAATCTTTTTCTGCTCAGAAAACTTTAACTTTTTTTCAAGTGAAATGCATGTCCAAATACAACTTCAACTTCCAAATACCACTTTTCAACTTCAACTTCAAAAACTCTTTTTTCCAAATTTTAACCAAATATATGTCCAAACTCCTAGCAATATATATATATATATATATATATATTTTAAAATAACTTATCAGTTAAGACTTATTGAGATACTTTTTACCTTTGTGTTATATAGGCAGAGATGCAAAGACTGAGAGACAAATTAACCATAGCAGAGAGAATAGCCAAGGCAGAAGCACAACTCAAGGTGAGCTTTTGACATGATTCTTGAAACTAACTTCATGTTTGGATTACTAAAAAAGTGGCTTTTAACCATGTATTTTTAAGCTCAATTTTATAAATAAACAACCGTATTTGAATAAAAGTGCTTAAAGGGTTTTTTAGAAGCTATATTGAAATTAATAGAAAATATAAGGGATAAAATGGTAAAGTTGTTGGTCTAAAAAATGACTTTTAAGTAAAAAAAAAAAAAAGTTGGGGTTGAGCAATTCTTGGTTTTGGCTTATTTTAAGCATTTTTTAACACTAACTTATAAGCCAATCCAAACGGGCTCTTAATGTGTTTTATGCTTATCCGTTAAAAATTTTGCCATAGGATAAGCTAAAATTGAGGCTCAAAACACTCGAACAAGGCTTGAAGCAAGCATTCAACGTCTCTGTCAAACCTAATGGGTCCCCAAATCCTCAAAAGACTAAACACAATCTTGGAAATAGCTTGGTAAAGAAGAGTTTATGGACGTCTCGAAATAAGAATGTTGAGAGTGTTAGAAAGGAAAATGCAGAAATGAAGGAGAATTCTATTGTGGATATAAACAGCAACGAAATCACAGGCGCGCATAAGATCAAGAACCGAGGAGGTGACCAGGAAAATAAGACTAATGGATGCAGCCAGAGAGATAACGACGATATAGTATCTGGTTTTTTGTATGATAGGCTACAGAAAGAGGTTATCTGTTTAAGGAAGTTTTGTGAGACAAAAGAGTCAGCTTTGAATACTAAAGATGAAGAAATTAAGGTGAAGTATTACCATAAAACAAAAATCTTTTGCTCTTTTTCATCTCAAAGTCCTTAACACACAACTTATGATCTTCCTTTTATCATTTTTATCAATCTGGTTGGTGTTTTACAGATGCTAATGAAGAAGATTGAGACGTTGTCGAAAGCTATAGAAGTTGAAGCAGGAAAACGAAAAGTGAAGCAACAAGGTCAGTGTATTTTTCAATTTGTTTGGGGATTTCATATGCTATGTTGCTCGGATCCTCCAAAAATGTCACTAGATGTGTGTCGGATCCTCCAAAAGTTATGCATTTTTTGGAGGATCTAACACGGGCCACTTGAGGATCCGAGCAACATAGCTTATTCGTACAGCGTCATTTGACTATACTAATTTTAAAGATGGTCTAAATTTGAATTAGGATCATGAAAACATCTTGAAGATTCATGTAATGACAGAAAAAATTGGAGCTACTATCTTGGGTCATCAGTCAGATTCTCGCATTTCTTGTATATACAAAGAGTGGAAGTGATTAAGGAATAGAGATCAAATTCATTTGTAATGTGTAATGTAAAGTGAGTGACTAATTCTGTCACAACTGGAGTGTAATTCTTTTTGTTTTAGTTACTTATTTGTATAGTTATTCTCAGCTTTAGATTCAGATGACTAAGAATAATTGGAAGTTTGTTTTTGCTAATACTCACAGCTCTTAGAGCAGAGTGGTTCTTGATTTATGTAATGGAGTATTATTTCGTCTCAAGGAATAGACTATTAGTATTAACATTATATAAATGTGCACCATTAGAAGAAGCGGTGAAACTATTAATCTAAAAGTAGAGAAAACAACTCATCCCCTTAATTAATGTGGAACTCTTAACCCCCGGATGCCTCGTGTACGGTGCGTGGACGATATAACATGAGGGGACAATGGATAAATCAAGAATTTCGATAGATTTGCTCTGATATCATTTCAAGAAGATAGACACTGAGCCTAACTCAATTCTATAAAGCTATTCATGAGGTTAATATTGTCTAATACCATATAAGGAGAAAACACTTACCTACACCTGGTTTTTACACCAAATCATGTAAACTTATTATAGTTAATCGATTTAATGAGGTGAGAATACATGTTAATTAATCATGCTTAAGTACTTGATAAAGGTTTATGTACAAACACATGTCATGCATCCAATGGTTTGGTATGAACATCGGATGCGGATAAGTTTTACCAATCCATTCCTTCAGCTGTTGTGGGGCACTTAATATGAACCTTGCAAGCTTCCATCACTTCTATAGAGCAAATTCAGTTGATGAATCTTTAAATTTTGATCTAGCAAATCCATTCTTATCTATACAATTTACCATCCCATTGACAAATTAAGTACACCACTTAGTTTCTTAAAATGTAATTTCTTCCTTTGTTCATTGTACAATTATTGTTGAAATTAGGAAGCACTTACAATACAGTAGGGAAAAGGAAAGGAAAAAGTGACATTTCCTCTCTATACGATTATGTCATTGTATTACAATTTACCTCAATTTTTGGACTTCTCCTTTTACAAAATGATGCGGAGAAATCAAGAGAAACAGAAGTTTTCAACTTTGCCCCTATATCGAAAGGGAAAAAATTGAAGCTCTCGTCTTCTTATTATAGCAATTAGAATCCAGAACACATAAACTCAAAATCCTAACTCCACCTCTGCCCCCTTAAATGGGTCCTACGCAGGGCGAATTTGGATTAGTCATGCTAGTGAATTTCTGATCCCAGATAGTTAAACCAAAACAAAAAAAAAAAAAAAGAAAAAAAAATCTACAACTCTGGAATAGTAGCTAAAGAAGGCTTCCACATTTTGCAACCTTCTCTTACACTTAGAGATTGAATTGGGATTTGTCCACATTGGAGCTCTTTAACATTATTTACAAGCACCTTCAATTGTTGCTTTGATAGCACAATCTTGATTCTCCGAGTCTTGCAACTTTCACTCTTCTCATTATTAGATAAACATCTAGGTGAATGACATTGCTCAAATACTTGTTGAATAACATAATATTGCATCTCTTCGTGCTTTTGATCATTGGCTAAATCAATTAACTCTTCATCTTCTTGAATCATAGGTGGAGATAATGATGTATCAATACAATTTCCCATGATTAATTGCTAGAAAATTGAAAAGTGATTTGAGTTATTTTACAAAGGACTATCTATATTTATAGTGCTACACAGTCATAAAAATATTGAAACGTGCAGACCACCTTTAAGAGCTTCCTTTTTCTAGCAAAAGCAACATTAAGTGATTAAACTTGTGCAACCATGCATATTTTAATTTCAGGAAAAAGAAAGAAGGAAGTATATTATTATATGGAAATGTGATAAAGAGCTCATCAAGAGGCTCTTGAGCTATTTTAAGGTACTCTTGTAGCTTCAGTGACGAAGCCAAGATTTTCATTAGAGGAAGTCCAAATATAGAGAAGCAAACAAACGAATAAGCCGAGGGAATTCAACATATAGTATATATATAGAGCTTATTTTTTAACCTATTTACATAATAGAATTATTCAGCGAAAGAGCATGAATGACACCCTTGATTATATTCAAGGTGGCACCACCACTACCTGGAGGCTGAGACAGATACAAGACTTAATTTTGTGAGTTCAATTTTCAAGTTTTTTAGCACTAAATTTATTTTACTGTTGAGATTATAGGTTCAATATATTTGCTAGTAACATTTACTTGTCTTTAGATTCTATATAACGAAAATACTGAATTCGATTGAATCCGCACTCCATCCGCCATTGAGTTCGAGGTTGACTTTTGCCAAGTAGGAAATAAGATATGTCTATTATACTCTAATAATTAGCCTAAACAAAGTCAAAGGCCTGAATATGCTTCGGACAGTGTATCCAAGGAGAACGTGAAAGTCCAAAGGTCAACTCAATGTCGGCGCCAAAGATGAGGGAGGCAAAGGGTGTTAACAATTTCACACTCATACTCAATTTTTTTTCTTGATATGGTAACTCTATTTCCAAGAATGGTCCGTCGGAACAGCCTATTTATCTCACAAAGATAGGAGTAAGGTTTACTCTTTTTCAGACTTCACCTGTAGAATTCTGGATATGTTGCTGTTATTGGTGGTGGTGATAAACTCTACCTCCAAGAATCAATACTAATCGTTTCTCACTTTAAACTTTTAATGTTGGAGAGGTAAAGGTCCAGACAGTTGGTGGCAGAACCAGCAATTTAAACAAGGGGGTTACAAAAAAAAAAAAATCTTATGCTAACGGGCATAGAAAATCATATTTACCCTATTTATAATATATATTATAATTTTTAATGTAGGGGGTTCAATTGGACCCCCTTGCATCCTTCTGCCTATGCCTCTACTTACAACAAGGCTATTCCTCATTTGTCTACTCACTTTCAAGAGAAGTAATAGCGACTACGGGACGGAAGCCAAATTTGAAGGCAATAATATTGAAAAATACTGAAATGTCATAGCCGAAAGTTGAATCAATAACCTAAATTATTGTTTGAATCACATTTATCACTACAAACAGTAACAACAACAACAACATCATACCCAGTGAAATCCCCACAATGTGGGGTCTGGAAAAGTAAAGTGTACGCAGATCTTACCCCCACCTTGGGAGGTAGGGAGGCTGTTTCCGAAAGACCCTCGGCTCAAGAGAAAACAAGACAAAAGGGTCAGATACAGAAAGCATATCAAAGTAATGCGAAAATAAGAAATAACAAGAGTGAAGAAGTCATGATAAAACAATCTAGAAAGACAAGACCCAACAAATATAAGCAGAAATCAAAGGACAATAAACGATAGAGCAAAACTACGACCACTAATGCAAAAAAAATATGTGAGACTACCTACTAGCCTTACTAGCCTTCTATCCTAATCTGAGTCCTCCACAATCTCCTATCTAAGTGATGTCCTCGGTAAGTTGAAACTGCACCATATCCTGTCTAATCACCTCTCCCCAATACATCTTTGGCCTACCTCTAAATTCTCAGATTGATATCACAAAAATTACTAACAAAACCTAGTTAATAGATTCTGGGGCTTCAGAACATATGAGTTACATCAAAGAATTTTTCATCAATATGAAATCACTTCCCTGTCCTGTCTATGTTGAATTACCAAATTCCCAAAGAGTTTCAGTCTCTCAGTTTGGTTTTATTAAGTTATTTTCAAACTTGACTATCCACAATGTTTTGTTTATTCCTAGTTTTCATTTTAATCTTTTATCTGTCCATAGACTTTGCCAACAACTTTCTAACTTCATGATTTTTTTTCTCCCTTTCATTGTTTTATGCAGGGCCCTTCAATGAAGAGCCCCATGCTGCTTGGTAGAGCCCAAAAAGGTCTATATGTGCTCAACAATAGGAATCCAGAAGCTCCACTCTTGCCTAAGTCTAGTTTTAAGCTACCTAGTTATGTTGTTGATTCCCTAAAGGATGTTTCATCCAGTTTCAGCTGTATTTCTTTTGCAGATGTTAAGAGTAAATTGTGGCACCATAGATTGGGCCATATGCCTTTGTCAAATATGAAGAATATTAATGGAATTCCTTTCACTGTTTGTTCTAAATTTTTGACTCCTTGTTCTGTTTGTCCATTGGCAAAGCAAAGTAAAATTACCTTTTTCCTAACAGCCATATATCTTCCAAGCAATGTTTTGATCTTATACATATTGATACATGGGGACCCTATAAGACACCTACTTATGATGGTTATAAGTATTTTTTGACCATAATTGATGATTTTAGTAGATGTACTTGGACTTTCCTTCTATCTACTAAATCTAATGCTTTCCCTATTCTAAAATCTTTCCTTGTCATGGTAGAAAGACAATTTGATAAGAAAGTGAAAGTAATAAGGTCTGACAATGCTTGGGAATTGGGTTCTAGCACAGAAACATCTTCTTTTTTATCCAATCAAGGAATAATTCATCAAACCACTTGTGTGGCTACACCACAACAAAATGGTGTGGTTGAAAGGAAACATAGGCATTTGTTAGAGGTTTGTAGGGCTTTGCTATTCCAATCTCACTTACCACCTAAGTTAAAAAATGATTGCCTTATAGCGACCACATATTTGATAAATAGATGTCCTACCAGAATTTTATCTTATAAAACTCCTTATGAGAAATTATTTGACCATCCTCCTTCCTATTCTCATTTCAAATGTTATGGTTGTCTTTGTTTTGCATCCAAATTATCCAATGGAAGAACTAAGCTTGAACCTAGAGCACAACTTGTGTATTTCTTGGTTATCCTTCTGGACAGAAAGGATACAAACTCTTCAATTTACAGGCTCAAAAATTCTTAGTTTCTAGAAATGTGGTATTTCATGAGAACATTTATCCTTCTAATTCCGTTCATACTCAAAGTTCTATTTTTCCTCTTCATGAAATAGTCAACAACCCTACTCTAGATATTCCCACATATCCTACTGATTCAATTCCTTCTACAGTGTCTAATTCCCATGATCCATCTAGTTCTGAACCTAACACACTAATCCTACCACAATCACCTACTATTTTTCCTACATCATTGCCTACGTAACCTAACTCATCTTCTCACGATCCTAACTCTTCTGATCCTTCTATACTTATTCCTGTGTCTGAAACTTCCCTAAGGAGATCTACTAGATCAGTCAATACCCCAGCTTATTTGCAGGATTACATATGCAATGCCATTCATCTTTCCAATGTCACTTCTTCATGTTTTAACTCTTCTGTTTCTCCTTCTCCTTTTTCTTTCAATACATTGTCTCCCACTAATAAAAATTACCATAATTCTATTTCTCAAATTTTTTAACCAAAAAGTTTTTCTCAAGCTATTTTATACCCTGGTTGGCAAGATGCTATGACAAAGGAACTTGAGGCTTTGATCACAAATGACACTTGGGAAGTTGTAACCCTGCCTAATAGAAAGAGGGCCTTACCTTCAAAATGTGTATATAAAGCTAAACTCAACTCTGATGGTACTTTGGAGAGATTAAAGGCAAGATTAGTAGTACGTGGTGATATACAAGAGGAAGGTATTGACTTTACTGAGACTTTCAGTTCAGTAGTCAACATCACTACAATTAGATGTGTTCTTGCAATTGCCATTAAAGAGGATGGGGACTTTATCAGTTGGATGTTAATAATGCGTTTATTCATGGGGATTTAGACGAAGAAGTGTACATGAAGTTTCCAGCTGGGTTACAAGTCAGTGATCCTACTTTTGTTTGTCGATTAAAGAAGTCTTTATATGGGCTCAAACAAGCCTCTCGACAATGGTATTCAAGATTAACATCAGCTTTGAGTTACAAGGGTTTTCATCATTCTCTAAACGACTATTCACTGTTTTACAAATGTTACGTTCATCTATTTCTCTAATTTCAGTCTACGGAGACGACATTTTGCTCACAGGTAACAACAAAGAAGAACTTGATGAATTAAAATCATTTCTTGACAAAGAGTTTAAGATAAAGCATTTGGGGGACTTACACTATTTTTTGGGGATTGAGATCATTCGTGAACCCCAAGGTCTTATACTTAGTCAAAGAAAGTTCATTTTGGAACTCCTTGATGAATATCATTGTCATGATCTGAAGCCTGCTTCATCACTCAGAAATTGACAGCCAACATGGACTCTCCGTTACCAGATCCGACTATTTATTGTCGATTGATTGGTCAATTGAACTTCTTGACGCATACGCGACCAGATCTCTGCTTTTCAGTCCAATATCTAAGTCAATATATGCAATCTCCACACCATGGCCATCTTGCTGCTGCTAAGCATGTTCTTCATTACCTACTCTTCGACACCGGATTAGGGATTTTTCTCAATAGCTCCCCATCATTCAAATTGCTTGCTTTTTGCAATTCGCCTTTGGCAACTTCCCAAGACACCGGACGTTTAGTAAGTGGATTTTTTATTAGCTTGGGTGGTAGTCCCATCTCTTGGAAGTCCAAGACACGGTTGTCAATTTCACTTTCTTCGCCGGAAGCCGAATATAGATCGATGCGCGGGGTGGTCGCCGAATTAACTTGGCTCGTTCATCTTCTTTCGGATCTATCACTTTCACCCTCACTTCCTATTTCTCTTCACTCAGACAGCCAAGCTGCCATACACGTCGCAAGAAATCCCGTCTTTCATGAACGGACGAAGCATGTTGACATTGATTGTCACTTCGTCCGTCAACAATATCTCGATGGTCTCATTTCCTTGTCTTTCATCCCTTCTTCATCACAAGTAGCAGATTTGTTTACCAAACCACATCCGGGTCCTTCTCATCAGCTTCTTTTGAACAAATTGGGGGTTCGTTCACCACCCTCCAACTTGAAGGGGGTAATGTAGTAGGCGATGATGATCGATGATGATTTTGACACTAGAGCCCGTTTGGATTGGCTTATAGCTTAAAGCTGTTTGCAGCTATAAGTGAAAAAATAAGTTGGGTAGTCCAACTTATTTTTTTTAACTTATAAAAACGTTTTCAAACTATAAGGCTTTAGATAAACTAAGTTAAATGGGTTCAATTATTTTTTTGAGCTTATTTTAAGCACAAAATGACTTTAAGTGGCCGATCAAACACTCAAAAAAAGCGAAAACGACTTATAAGCCAACTTATAAGCCAATCCAAACGGGCTCTAAGCCACCGGTTAACCATGGAAAAATGAAGAATAAGGTGTGATGGAGTTAAGGAAATGTTTGGTTTGCTGTTCGTGGAAATGGAAAAGAGTAAAGTGGCTTTGGGACCATTTTATTGACACAAGGGAGAAGCGGACACGTGGCCAATAATGCGGCCATTCATCATACACACGAAACCAACAAGAAGCTTCCTAACATTCATTTATGTAAATATTCAGTATTTTATTTTCCTATTTCAGTATTTGTAAATAGTGGTTAGTTACATAACATACAAATAAGAATAGGACACCTGTATAGGTACAAAACAGCAATGTTCTTTTTCATAGCTATAAATACATGTACAGTGTGTGTGATCAAATACACACAGAAAAATTATCTCAATCTTTTCTTCTTAATTTATTCCTTTATTTTATTCCCAAATATATACTCAAAAGGTTTGACTTAGAGGGACCCACATTGATTGAGTCACATTTACATAATTGTACATCCTGGAGCATTCTCATTATTCCCAAATATATACTCAAAAGGTTTGACTTAGAGGGACCCACATTGATTGGGTCACATTTACATAATTGTACATATACTCAAAAGGTTTGACTTAGAGGGACCCACATTGATTGGGTCACATTTACATAATTGTACATCCTTGAGCATTCTCATTATTAAAGTAATCATTGTTCACGTAACAGGCCTTTCCATAGCTAGATGGGCCAGGCCCAGGCCCATAACCATACGAATAGTTACCTAATACATGGCGGGCTGGGGCGGTGCGAGTTTCATAATGCGATAACACGGGCCCGGTATAGTAACATTGCCGCAACCGCATCCATGTGTCTTTTGAGGGTATCCTCGGGCCGGCGGCATCATCACCACCGGCTCGACGCCCACGTGTTGCCACCATTCTGTACCGAGATCGTCCTTGGGCTTTTCAGCATATTTTGGTTTGTCCTTGGGCTTATCAATTACAATCGGCTTTTCTTGTCCTTTGGTCTTCTCGGGCTTCTTTGCCTTTTCCTTGGGCTTCTCATCCCCGGAAAATTTAAATTTGACATGCAGGATCTCAATGTTCTTGATCGTTTTTCCTCCTTTACAATACAATTTGTCACGAATCCTTTCAGGACTGCAGCACACTACAGTAATTTTGACTTTATTTATCGCCTCATAATACAACTGACTTGTAACTTCTGCGATTCAAACCATTTTAACATTAAGCACATAAAAAAATCAAAGGAAACTTTTGTATTATCAAGATATTTACATGTTATCTTTTTGGAATCTTAATCTTCAAAATAACGCACTTAACTTGCCACAATATGTAAAAACAAGTTGAGTAGTAAGATTTACTTTTCCACATGATCATGTATATAAGTTAAACTCGAAACAATAAGACGGGGAAAAGGAGAATTGAAGGCAAAAAATGACTTACGGGGAATTTTGTAGAGAACTTTCCTGATCTTCTTGTAGCAGCAAGGGCACTGAAGATCAATGATATTTGGCACAAATATCATGTTTTGTGTCATTTTACATCCTACTCTTATGACTTTTTTCGCTTAATTCATGATGCGATCGTCGTATTTGAAC
>NC_081347.1:72696021-72705765 GCF_029784015.1 Lycium ferocissimum
TTTCCAAATCAACTTAATTTCCCAAATATCACTTTTCAACTTCAACTTCAAAAACTCTTTTTTCCAAATTTTAACCAAAAATATGTCCAAACTCAAGTATTTTTTTTTTAATTATATAACTTATCAGTTAAGACATATTGAAATACTTTTTCCCTTTGTGTTATGTAGGCAGAGATGCAAAGACTGAGAGACAAATTAACTGTAAGAGAATATTTTCCCTGTGTTTTTCATTCATTCCATAGGTTAATATACATCATGTACATCATAATTGTAGGCTATAAATTAGGAACTAATTTAACTAGTGAATCTAACATATTGGATCTGGAAATAGAAGATTACAAAAAATATATGGGAGACTAAATATGTACATACTCCAACACACCCCCGCGGTCGAAAGCGGGAGATTTACAAACGCGTTAACGGCATCTGAAAATCATCAAAAGTACGCGCGGAAGACCTTTGGTGAAGATGTCGGCGATACGATAACGGGACGGAACATGTAGGACACGAACCTCTCCGTCTAACCTTCTCACGAACAAAGTGAATGTCCATTTCAATACGCTTGGTACATTGGTGTTGTACCGGGTTCCCGGACAAATAAATGGCACTCGCATTGTCCTGATAGACCAGTTGCTTTACGAATAGGACAATGGAGTTGAAACGCGCAGATTCTAATACCGACAAGATTCGAGAGGCAACGTGCAACCCTGCATTGCTCGGCTTCAACACTAGATTTAGATAGAGTAGGTTGGCGCTTGGATGACCAAGAAATCAAGTTATCTCCAAGATAGACACAATAACCCGATGTGGAACGTCGAGTATGCAGACATCCTCACTGTCGGCATGCGTATACGATAGTAGCGGTAAAGATGTTACTGTATAAATGTATCCCAAAATCAATCGTACCTCGAATGTAACGCAAATGCGTTTTAATGCTTCATATCTTTGAGACTTTGGGATCATGCATAAACAAGCAAACTTGTTGGACGGCGTATGATATGTCGGCCAAATCGATATCAAATATTGCAGCACACCTTGAACGACGATACTTCGTAGGATCCTCTGGAAGTGACAGAAGAAAGCGGCGAGTTTTGCCTTTTGTGTCAAGCCAGGTGGGGCAAGGCTTGCATTGTGACATGCACATACTGTCAAGAATATCTGCTACGCAAGAACTGCCGAGACATAAAAATAGAGAATTTTATCTCGGGGGAGACGACGATCCCCGAAAAAATAGCTCGTAGGACCAGTCTTTCATTGCAAATTTCGTAGCTAACTTGGACATAATACCAGTCCGAGAGTCCGAAGATGAAGTTAGAATAATATCATCCACATATAACAAAATATAAGCAATGTCCTTGCCACCGCGTAAAGAAGTGAAGAGAGAGTTGTCGGATATACTATGCGACAAACCAATGGTTGCCACATATTCGGCAAAACGGCGATACCAGCCCGTGGTGCTGTTTCAAACCATAAAGCGACTTATGCGGAGAGCGAGACATGATCGGGGACAATAGGATCCAGAAATCTCGAAGGCTGATACATACGGAGCCAGTGCCTCATTCAGTGCCGTATGAAAAGCATTCTTTACATCAAGTTGGTGAATGGGCCAAGAGTGAGATAAGGAAATAGTAAGAACCACACGGATAGTTGCCGGCTTGACCACCGGACTGTCTCGTCACAATCAACACCTTCCCGTTGAGACCTGCCATCACCTACAAGACGGGCTTTATGCCTCTCAAAAGAACCATCAGACTTCTTTTTATGCCGAAAAATCCATAATGGTGAATAATGTTAGCATTTGGAGGACGAGGGACCAACTCCCAGTCTTACTATCAATAAGAGCATTATATTCATCTTGCATAGCATTTGTCGATTCGGGTCATTAAGGGCACCGACGGAATTCGGGGAATGAGGAGATGGAATTAGTGGTGGCAACTTAAGGCTTGATTATGGTATTTCAAGTTCGGCTTAAAAATCCCATGTTGACTACGTGTAGTCATGTGATGAACGGGTGGGGGGGGGGCCCCGGGGGGTGTGGCCGTGGTGGGGAAACGAGGGAGAAGAAGAAGGCGCGGTGTGGGGACGCCGGTTGGGCGGTGGCGCGTGGCGGGCGGGGCGCGGGCGGCGGGGGCGGTGGGTGGGAGGGGGCCTTCTTCGGGGCGGCCAGCGGCCCGAAGAAGAGGAGGCGGGCGAGCTAGGGTGGTGGGTTGCGGGAGAGGGAGGGGATTGGTAGAGCAGTGACCTGATCATGCAACAAGTGGATTCTCAATGGGGAATTATCATCACCCAAAAACTCATATGAGGTAGGAGATGGAGAATTTATTTGTGAAAATGGGAAGGAACTTTCATCAAACCACACGCATGCCGGGCTATGATTATTTTTCGGCTCGATAAATCATAGCATGTGTACCCAGATGATTGGAAGGATATCCTAGGAAAACACACGGAGTGGACCTAGATTGAAGTTTATGAATTTGTGTGGAGGAAAGAGAGAAAGCATAGACAGACCAAAAACTCGGAGATGAGAGTATGATGGAATCTTTTGATAAAGAATGTGAGTAGGTGTCTTATACGCTAAGATTTTAGAAGGAAGAATATTGTGGAGGTACGTTGCCATGGCGAGGCATGATGCCAATAGGAGGGGCAGCGTACGAACAATATTATTGATGGATTTAATTTTCCGTTTTGCCTTACCATTTTGAGGGGAAGTGTGGGGACAAGAAAAGCGGAAAAGCATCCCGTTTTGTTCACAAAATTTATTAAAAGGACCATTATTAAATTCACGCCCGTTGTCACATTGAAAAGTTTTGATTTCTTTTTTCAAGCGAGTGCGAATGAAAATCCGGAAAGCCAAGAAACAATTATAAACTTGGGACTTTGTTTTGATGGGAAAAGTCCAAAGAAAATTAGTGTAATTGTCAAGAAATAAAACATAATATCTGTGACCAGAAGAGCTAAGAACAGGTGAAGTCCATAAATCACTGTGAACAATGTCAAAGGGCATAGTAGTAGTTGAAGGAGAGTCATAAAAAGGCAATTTAATTAATTTCCCCAGAGGGCAAGAATGACAAACATTGTTTCGAGCCTTATTACATTCAATCAAATGACTACTACGTAAAGAACTTAGAATAACATCCCATGGATGACCTAAACGGGAGTGCCAAATATGAGGACAGATGACACTAAAGCGGAGATGGTGCGGAAGACGAGATGGCTTGAAGTTGTTGGAAGAATGGATAAAGATCACCCGAACTCTCACATCTCGTAGGTTTGGTCCCCGTCCGGAAATCCTTCGAAAAGCCAAAAGGATCAAATTCACAAAAAGAAACCATATTATCGATAGTAAATTTACGAACGGAAATAAGGTTTTTGATGAGTTTAGGTGCATGCAAAAACATTTTTCAGGGTTAGGGAGGGATTTACTCGAAGGGAAGTATGACCATAACCACGAATAGGAATCATGTTACCATTACCAACAACAATGCTATTATTTTTGCTCAATTGATAGTAAGAGGAGAGAGTACCTTGGGAGTTGGTCATGTGAGATGTGGCTCCGGTGTCCATGTACCAATTAGTGTCTTCGGACGGATTTAACGACATTGTATGCATAGCTTGATCAATATCCGTGGGTGCGCCACCATGTGAAGATGGGGGGGCTGCTGAATAGAATGGCCGGGAGGACGAGCACCGAGAATACCTTCTTCGGGAGTCCCCGTGGCCCCCCGTGATCCCGCCGGCCCGCGAGGGGCTGCTTGCCCGGCCCGGTGGTGGGGTAGGGCCACGGTGGGGTGGCCCACGGTGAGGCCCCCGAGCCGCCAAGGGGGTAGAACCACGGCGGGGCGGCGGCCCCGCGGTTCGGCGATCTTTGCGCAGATTGTGCCACAGGCGGTGTCTTGTTGGCCCCCCGCCCCACTCTGCCGTTTCTGCGCCACCGGCTGTAGGCATTGCGGTTTCCGCCGCCACGACCACGGTTGTTCTTCTTTCCGCGATTGTGAGAATTTCCTCGATTATTAGAACCATTCTCGGGGTGTTGGACTGCCGTTACTAGAAAAATTATGAGGATTAACATTGTGGAAACGAGAAGCGACATTCGACCGGAGTCGTGGATGGTGTCTTCGCCATAGGCATGTCTTCCTCAAGTTCGAGGCATCGACCCGAACAACGTCAAAAGATGGGAGAGGAGTACGGTGCTGTACCATCGTTCGAAAGGTTTTATATTTCTCCGATAATCCACGCAGAAGACGAAGCACAAGTCGTTCGTTGAAAACTTTGTGGCCGACGTTTGCGAGATTATCTGCAAGGACCTTTAACCTGGTGCAGTATGCTTTCACATTCGGAAAGTCCACCAATTTGGTGTTGGTGAATTTTGCATCAAAGCAAGAGCCTAGCCGATTTGTTGTCTGAAAAAGATGAACAAGACGATTCCATGCCTCGGTACAGGTGTCCTTGATGAATGATCGTATTGAGAAGATCATTCGATATGGTACCATATATCCATTGACGAACAATGTCATCTAGCCATTCCCATAGAGCTTTCGTAGCAAGTTTCTCGGCTGCCGTTGCCGGTGGTGGCACGGTGGGGGAGGCAGGAGGTAGTATATGGTCGATCACCAAGTTTGCTCGGCAATGGAGCTTGAAGAGGGTAGCCCAGTTGTTGTATTGGCTGCCTTCATAGTCAAGAACAATAGGAATGCATGATTTGATATTGGTGACTGTAGTCGCAGGGTGCAACTTGGAGGTGTCAGCCATGGAGAAGGGAGGAGGAAGAGCCGAAGAGGAGGAAGGCAAGAAAGGTGGCGGCGGCTAGGGTTTAGGTTGCTAGGGTTTTAGGAGAGACCTAGTCTGATACCATGTAAGAGAATAGTCTCCCTGTGTTTTTCATTCATTCCATAGGTTAATATACATCATGTACATCATAATTGTAGGCTATAAATTAGGAACTAATTTAACTAATGGATTCTAACATATTAGATCCTAAAATAGAAGATTACAAAATATATGGGAGACTAAATATGTACATACTCTAACAACCATATCAGAGAGAACAGCCAAGGCAGAAGCACAACTCAAGGTGAGCTTTTCAACACGATTTTTCAAAATAACTTAATGTATTTTATGCTCATCCAGTAAAAAATTTGCTATAGGATAAGCTAAAATTGAGGCTCAAAACACTCGAACAAGGCTTGAAGCAAGCATTTAACGTCTCTGTCAAACCTAATGGATCCCCAAATCCTCAAAAGACTAAACACAATCTCGAAATAAGAATGTTGAGAGTGTTAGAAAGGAAAATGCGAAATGAAGGAGAATTCTATTGTGGATATAAACGACAACGAAATCCCGTAGCGCATAAGATCAAGAACAGGAGCTGACCGGGAAGAAAATAAGACTAATGGATGCGACGGAAAGATAACGACGATATAGTATACGGTTTTGTATGATAGGCTACAAAAGAGGTTATCCGTTTAAGGAAGTTTTGTGAGACAAAAGAGTCAGATTTGGATACTAAAGATGAAGAAATTAAGGTGAAGTATTACCATAAAACAAAAATCTTTTGCTCTTTTTCATCTCAAAGTCCTTAACACACAACTTATGATCTTCCTTTTATCATTTTTATCAATCTTTTTGGTGTCTTACAGATGCTAATGAAGAAGATTGAGACGTTATCGAAAGCTATAGAAGTTGAAGCAAGAAAACGAAAAGTGAAGCAACAAGGTCAGTGTCACACCCCAATTCTGATAGGGCATGATGCGCACCCGACCCTCACTTAGAGCCGAGCGAACCCGCTGGAACTCGTTATACTCATAATCTCACAGAACTCTTATATTATATAATGAAGTGCATAACGCAAACTTTTCAAAAACATTCCTTTCGTCTTTCTCAAATCAAGTAAAACCTATAATCATATGAAATTTGTAACATAATGCATAATGATACATCGGCTTACAAAGCCGCTTACAAGACTGACATGCTATACACGTGACTCTGTCTGCAAAGTCTCTAACATAAATCAAGATACCATAACATAGATACTATGACTCGGAAACACTCCGGAAGGAAATAGAGCTCGCCAATCCAATTGGAACATCTTCTAGTAATATCCTCTCTGCTCATCTATATACACTCACGTAGCATGAAACGCGAGCGTCCACAGAGGACATTAGTACGAACAATGTGCTAGTATGTAAGGCATGAATAACAACATAATATAGATATGAAAGATAGTATATAATATGAGAGATAACCTGTACATCTGGATGCCCCATAAGGCAGATGTCATGCATGCTTAGCCTTTAAAAAAAAAAAAAAAATTTCTTACATACATATATATAATATCATCATCATAACGTACCCGGCCCTTTCGGGACTCGGTGTGTAACGTATCCGGCCCTTTCGGGGCTCGGTGTGTAACGTACCCGGCCCTTTCGGGAGTCGGTGTGTAACATACCCGGCCCTTTCGGGACTTGGTGTGTAATACCAACTGATCAGTGGTTGCACAATAGGTACCATACCCGGCCGACTATAGCGCGGCTCCGTGTGAGAAAATACATATATATATATATATATATATAAAGCATGCATGAGAGCCCAATCAAAGCCACAACTATATCGGAGTGACGTAAGGTCGGTAGCCTCCGATTATATTATGGATCAATCATTATCGTTTATCCCACCTTAAAGGAACAATTATTATAAGGTGAGATCAACAACAATGAATAAAATCGAGACAATCATGAAATAAGCTCAATAATCTCATAATAGCATTAAAATCATAAGCTTTGGAATTTCTAGAATTAAGATCATCATCATCATGTTCATCATAGAAAACATCTCATCTTAAGTGTCATAAGAAGTTTTTAAGGATCATGAACTTTTAACTTTTGGAAGTAAGAGAGTTATGGAAACATATATGGAATCATGAGATAGGAATCATGCCTTTTAAGCAAAATCATAAGATGAGATCAACATGAACAAACATAATCAAAATCTTGAAACCAGCTCAGTAATCTCATAATGACATTAAAACCATAACTTTGGAATCTCCAGAAATGGGATCATCATAATCCTCATCATGGTCCTTATAGAAAACATTCGTCTTTAGCATCATAAGGATTTTGAGAATCATAAAAAGCTGCTAGTATTTTCGGGGAAATAAGATATTATGGAAGGCGTGTATGCGTTCATAGGAAATTAATCATGCCTTTAAAAGGAAGAGGAATAGCCTTAACATACCTGGCCGGCCTTCAATTATCTACGCTCATTTGCCCGAGCTCGTAAATCTATATTCACAAGAGTTCATACTACCATTAGACTCATCGTCGTATACTTATGCTAAGTATTCAAATTAAACTGTTCTATGTCCTGCCGAAAATCGGGCAACATCTCCCCTGTTTATATGCCTAGCCCGAAGTCTCAATCCAACAACCAACAACAACAATAATACCAACATCAACAAGAATACTTACCATACCAATACATTCCATGAAACACCCCACATGGTGTGTACTCAATTTCTCCACAACCAAATTCGCTATACAACTATACCCTAAATCTCTCTCCGTAAATAAACTAAAGTTAGTACTAATAATAAGAGATTCATACCTTACTTTCGCTAATACTGCGATATCTCCAATACTTGCCTTACTCCCAGGTCATAAATTTACCGCAACACAATATTATAATTGTAATTATACACCGACGGAACCCGAATCAAGGGATTTTACTTGATTTTGCGTTAAAATTGGATAAAGAGAGGTTGGGAGAATTCTCTAGAATATTTGGGATTTTTTTGTGGAAGTGCTAGGATGAAAATAAGGGGGCAAACCCCTTTATATAAGGTTCCCAAAGTCGGTTAAATGTCCGTAGCGATGACTTGTAGAGTCTACTAGAAGATGCGTTCATCAGCGTCTTTGTTCAACGCGCCTTCGCTGAGTTCCGTGCACCCTTCATCCATGAAGAATTATTTCGAGGCCTAAAACTTTTATACACCGATCTCTTTATTTGCATACTTGGATATGTTCAAAACTCCATACGATTCGTATAACTTGTTCAACATCCCAAACTTAACAAAACTTATTTTTTTTTTTCCGATTCGTTTAACCTCCAACCTTCATGACACTTACTTATCACTTGTTGAACATAGCATAAACACTTATAACTTCAAACATAATCCTGTCCTTTGAGCTTATGTGATTAACCTATGATGCAACTTAACGCACGAAAATACGGGATATAACAGTCTGTGTATTTTTTCCAATTTGTTTGGTGTTATCATATGCTATGTTGCTCGGATCCTCCAAAATTTATGCATTTTTTGGAGGATCTAACACGGGCGCGACATTACTTGAGGATCCGAGCAACATAGCTTATTCGTACAGCGTCATTTGACTATACTAATTTTAAAGATGGTCTAAATTTGAATTAGGATCATGAAAACATCTTGAAGATTCATGTAATGACAGAAAAAAAGTGGAGCTAATATCTTGGGTCATCAGTCAGATTCTCGCATTTCTTGTATATACAAAGAGTGGAAGTGATTAAAGAATAAAGATCAAATTCATTTGTAATGTGTAATGTAAAGTGATTGACTAATTCTGTCAATTTGAGTGTAATTCTTTTGTTTTAGTTACTTATTTGTATAGTTATTCTCGGCTTAGATTCAGATGACTAAGAATAATTGGAAGTTTGATTATTTTTGCTAATACTCACAACTCTTTGTTGAGTGGTTCTTGATTTCTGTAATGGAGTATTATTTTGTCCCAAGGAATAGACTATTAGTTTTAACATTATATGAATGTGCACCATTAGAAGAAGAAGTGAAACTATTAATCTTAAGTGGAGATAACAACTCATCCCCTCAATTAATGTGGAACACTTAACCCACGGATGCCTCGTGTATGGTGCATAGACGATACAACATGAGGGCTGAAACAAGGGATAAATCAAGAATTTCGATAGATCTACTCTAATATCATTTCAAGAAAATAGACACTGGGCCTAACTCTACCCTACTAAGCTATTCATGAGGTGAATATTGTCTAATACCATATAAGGATAAAATACTTACCTACACCTGATTTTTTCATCAAATCCTGTAAACTTACTATAGTTAAGTAGTTTAATGAGGTGAAAATGCATGTTAATTAATCATGCTTAAGTACTTGATAAAGGTTTATGTACAAACACATGTCATGCATCTATTGATTTGGTATGAGCACCGGATGCGGATAAGTTTTACCAATCCATTCCTTCAGTAGTTGTCAGACACTTAATATGAACCTTGCTAGCTTCCATCACTTCTATAGAGCAAATTCAGTTGATGAAGCTTTAAATTTTTATCTATACAATTCACATGGAATATTTACCATCCATTGACAAATTAAATACACCACTTAGTTTCTCAAAATGTAATTTCTTCCTTTGTTCATTGTACAATTATTGTTGAAATTAGGAAGCACTTACTATATAGTAGCGAAAAGGAAAGGAAAAGGTGACATTTCCTCTCTATACACTTCGTGACTACAAACGACGAATTTCTGAATTACAAGTAAAAAACATGCAGTAACATATTTAGTAATATTACTAAACAACTATGTTATAGAGCGTATATAAGACTAATTCGAGGATTTCCAAATCTTGTAGGAGGAGAAGAGGACGTTGGAAAGGGAACTAGCTAGAGCTAAGGTTTGAAACCGAGTTGCAACGTTGGAAAAAAGGGGAAAATGAAATACAAATCATGCCCAAAAA
>NC_081347.1:72705865-72733365 GCF_029784015.1 Lycium ferocissimum
ATTTTGAACCTATAATCTCAATAGTAAAATGAATTCGGTCTTTGAAAAACGAAAAGTGAACTCACAAAATTAAATCTTGTGCTCATCTCGGCCTCCGAGTAGTGGTGGCGCCACCTTGAATATAATCAAGGGTGTCATTCATGCTCTTTCGCCGAATAATTCTATTATGTAAATAGGTTAAAAAATAAGCTATGTATATATATATACTATATGTTGAATCCCCTTGGCTTATTCGTTTGTTTGCTTCTTTATATTTGGTCTTCTTTTATGAAAATCTTGGCTTCGTTAGGCTGCATTTTGCAAGTACCCTAAAAATAGCTCAAGGCCTCTTGATGAGCTCTTTATTCCATTTACATATAATAATATACTTAGCTCTTTCACCTGAAATT
Organism: Lycium ferocissimum; assembly: GCF_029784015.1. Classification (NCBI taxonomy): domain Eukaryota; kingdom Viridiplantae; phylum Streptophyta; class Magnoliopsida; order Solanales; family Solanaceae; genus Lycium; species Lycium ferocissimum. The sequence continues at coordinate 72,706,255 of NC_081347.1, forward strand.
AAAATATGCATGGTGCACCCGGTTTAATAACTTAATGTTGCTTTAGAAAAAGAGGCTCTTAAAGGTGGTGCACGTTTTCAATATTTTTATATTTTGTGTAGCACTATAAATATAGATAGTCCTTTGTAAAAACAACTCAACTCACCTTTCAATTTTCTAGCAATTAATCATGGGAAATTGTATTGATACATCATTATCTCCACCTATGATTCAAGAAGATGAAGAGTTAATTGATTTAGCCAATGATCAAAAGCATGAAGAGATGCAATATTTTGTTATTCAACAAGTATTGAGCAATGCCATTCACCTAGATGTTTATCTAATAATGACAAGAGTGAAAGTTGCAAGACTCAGAGAATCAAGATTGTGCTAGCAAAGCAACAATTGAAGGTGCTTGTAAATAACGTTAAAGAGCTCCAATGTGGACAAATCCCAATTCAATCTCTACATGTAAAGAAGGTTGCAAGGTGAAGCCTTCTTTAGCTACTATTCAGAGTTGTAGATTTAGATTTTTATTTTTTTTAATTATACAGTATCGAAATTCACTAGCATGGTAATCCAAATTCGCATATTAGGATATTTAAGGAGGAGGCGGAGCTAGGTTTTTGAGTTTATGTATTAGGATTCTCGTTGTTATAATAAGAAGATGAGAGCTTTATTTTCCCCTTTCGTTGTAGGGGCAAAGTTGACAACCACATTTCTCTAGATTTCTCACGTCATTTTGTAAAGGAGAAGTCCAAAAATTGAGGTAAATTGTAATAAAATGACATAATTGTATAGAGAGGAAATGCACCTTTTCCTTTCCTTTTCGCTAATATATAGTAAGTGCTTCCTAATTTCAATAATAATTGTACAATGAACAAAGGAAGAAATTACATTTTGAGAAACTAAGTGGTGTATTTAATTTGTCAATGGGATGGTAAATATTCCTTGTAATTGTATAGATAAAAATTTAAAGCTTCATCGGCCCAGATTTGCTCTATAGAAGTGATGGAAGCTAGCAATGTTCATATTAATTGTCCAGCGACAGCTAAAGAATTGTCAACGGTTCCAACCGGAACGGTTAAAGACTGCCTTGATGGGTTAAAAACAGGCAAAACTTAGCGATTCGGTTTAACGGTTCAGTTTAGCAGGATCAGTTTAACGGTTCGATTTTGATTTTAAACTCAAGCGGGCAGTTATGGAGACATTAAAGGCAATTTAAGCCGGTTAAAAATGCGAACCGCTTAACGGTTCAGTTTAACCATTCAATTACGGTCCAGAGTTGAAAACCCGTTCACGGTTCGTTTTAAACTCCAAACGAGTGAACAGTGGGTTTGGGTATTTAAAATATGTTTTTTTTGTTTTTTGTATTATATATATATATATATATATTATAGTATTTGTATATTGTAGGTATATTTACATATGTTATACAACTTTATAATTAAAGTTTAAATATTTATTAACGGCCATTAATTAATAATCGTGATAGTGTTTTAGTATATATATATATGTATAACTCATATATATAGTATATATACTTATATCTTACCATATATATATATGTATAACAATATATATATACATATATATATGTATAACTTAATATATATATAAATATATGTATAACTTAATATATATACATATATACTATATATATTAATATATATACTAAATATGTGGATAACTTAATATATATACTATATATATATACTATATATACTATATATACTTATATATAGGTATAACTTAATATATATATATATATACATATATACTATATATACTTAATATATATACTAAATATATATATAACAATATATATATAGTATATATATTAAGTTATACATATATATGTATAACTTACATATACTTATATATATGTATAACTTAATATATATATATACTTATATACTATATATACTTATATATATGTATAACTTAATATATATACTATATATATGTATAACTTAATATATATACATATATACTATATATACTATATATACTATATATACTAATATATATACTAAATATGTGTATAACTATATATATTAATATATATACTAAATATATGTATAACTTAATATATATACTAAATATGTGGATAACTTAATATATATACTATATATACTATATATATTATATATAGGTATAACTTAATATATATACTATATATACATATATACTATATATACTAAATATATGTATAACTTAATATGTATACTATATATATATTAAGTTATACATATATATGTATAACTTACATATACTTATATATATGTATAACTTAATATATATATACTTATATACTATATATACTTATATATATATATGTATAACTTAATATATATACTATATATATGTATAACTTAATATATATACTAAATATATGTATAACTTAATATATATACATATATACTATATATACTATATATACTATATATACTTAATATATATACTAAATATGTGTATAACTATATATACTTAATATATATACTAAATATATATGTATAACTTAATATATATATATATATATATATATATATATATTAAGTTATACATATATATGTATAACTTACATATACTTATATATATATATAACTTAATATATATACTATATATACATATATACTATATATACTTAATATATATATACTAAATATATGTATAACTTAATATATATACTATATATACTTACTTATATACTATATATATATATAGTATATACTATATATACTTATATATGTTTAAGTATACTATATATAACTTAATATACTTATAAGTATATTCTTAGTATATTTTAGGTATATTCTAACTTAATAAAAGTAAAAATATGAACACAAGTAAATAGAAGTAAAGCTCAATGAGCCATATTTTTATTCATTCTTGGATAACATTTATTTGCAAGTTGTATTTTTTAACTTGCAAATAATACATGAAGTTATTACAAAAATAGTAGAATAATAAAATCACCAATTTTGAACCATTTCGTTAATTTCCCCCACATCATATTCGGTCATGGAAATATCTTTAAAGTCTTCCATTTGGTTCGGTCCACTAGCTATCAAATCTTCAATTTCTTCCTCTTCGCCTTCCTCACCGCTTAGGAGTTTTGGTTGCGTCGCTAAAAACGAATAATTGAAAAAATCTCGAATGCACACTTTTGTAGAATACAAATACAAATCCGATAATGAATGTCTATGATCTCCATATACTCTCTTCCCATGGCATTGAATGTATTTCAACTTCAAATTAGAAGAATTTGATAAGTATAAAATATCTCGTTAATTTTTCCTCTAATTGGAAGTTTGCCTTGGGAATGTGATAGAAGTGGAGAGACGTCCGCCTGATCCGATTGGATGATATGTGTTTTGGGTGCATTTAATAAAACCATTGACATTGATTATCATAAAAAAAAAGTTGAAAAAAACTTTTAAAAAATAAGCCCTTTTTGCTACTTTGAGAAGTAGTAGGGCGTGGAGCAACGGGTCATTTGCGTATTTCAAAAATGAGAATAATGGTAAAAACTTTTCTAAAAATCAGCTACGAAATATTGCAATTTGTAGTTATATTCACTTAGAAGATAACAAAATGTATATTTGAGTAAGTTTTAGTATAAAACTTTTTAAACAAGGGCTTTAAAAAAAATATAAATAAAAGTTTTGGGATGGGATGTACTTTTCTTATTATTATTGTATTCATTAATTCCAAATACGATGATACAACGGGTTTATGTTTTATTTTTGAAAACTCTGCATAAAGAGAATAGTAATAAGTAGGTGACCAGATGGCTGATAAAATTGTCTTGTTTTATAGCATAATTGGTTATGCATTTTTTTTTAAGAAATACATTCTTTAATCATTGCTCTTTTTAAAATAATTTAGTATAATATATATATCGGTATTATATTTATTGTGAACTTGTTGTTTGTTCTCCATACATGTATATGTAACGTGTGTTGTTTCTACATTTCGTGTCTGGTAATACTAAGTCGATTGAATCCGTAGCTAATGTGTGTGTTTTAGGTGACTAAGTTTAACAAATATTATATTCATAACTTTAGAAAAAGTACAATAAATTTAATTTCTAAGTACTTTAAAGGTTAAAATCTCATTAAATTTAACTAACAACTTAGTCCTTTAAAATGTCCAACAAAACATCTTGTGTTTAATCATTTTTAGAGGTAAAAATTGATTTCTATGAAAAAATTATATTGGGCATATGTAAAAATTAAAACTTATTATGTATATATAAGTGTTTGTAGTGATAAATGTGATTCAAAAAATAATTTAGGTATTGATTGAATCGGCTAAAAATTTTCCAATATTTTTCATATGATTGCCTTTTCCTTCGTCATATAAAAAAGCTATTATTCTTTTGAACGTGAGTAGACAAAGGAGGAATAGCCTTTGTAATAGCAAAAAAGTCAAATGGTTCCAATACTGGACCCCTACGTTAAAAGTTATACTATATATTAAAAATAGGGTAAATATGATTTTCTATGCCCGTTAGCATAAGATTTTTTTTTTTTTTTTTTTGGAACCCCCTTGTTTAAATCTATCATCGGCTTCTACCAAACTACTTCTGGACCTTTACCTCTCCAACATTAAAAGATTAAAGTGAGAAACGTTGTATTGATTCTTGGAGGTAGAGTTTACCCATCACCACCACCAATAACAACATCATATCCGTATTAATTCTACTATTTCTCGAAAAAAGAGCAAACCTTCTATTTTCTTTCCAATGGACCATTCTTGGAAATAGAGATACCATATCAAGAAAACGAATTGAGTATGAGTGTGAAATTGTTAACATCCTTTGCCTCCCTCATCTTTAGTACCGACATTGAGTTGACCTTTGGACTATCACGTTCTTCTTGGATACAATATCCGAAGAATATTCAGGCCTTTGACTTTGGTTAGGCTAGCTAATTATTAGAGTATAATATACATATACTATTTCCTACTTCGCAAAAGTCAACCTCAACTCAGCGGTTTGTCTTGATGTATGTGATTGTGAACTCGATTTCAGATATAGAATTTAAAGACAAGTAAATGTTACTAACAAATATATTGAACCTATAATCTAAACAGTAAAACAAATTTAGTGCTAAAAAACTTGAAAATTGAACTCACAAAAAGTGGATTAAATCTTGTATCCTACGTTAGGTGTTTCTTCCAGTAATGGTGGCTCCACCTTGAATATAATCAAGGGTGTCATTCATGCTCTTTCGCTGAATAATTCTATTATGTAAATAGGTTAAAAAATAAGCTATGTATATATATACTATATGTTGAATCACCTCGGCTTATTCGTTTGTTTGCTTCTTTATATTTGGACTTGGAATAAAAATCTTCGTTCCAAAAAGTTCAAGAGTACTTGCAAGAGTACCTTAATAGCTCAAGAGCCTCTTGATGAGCTCTTTATTCCATTTACATATAATAATAAACTTCACTCTTTCTTTTCCTGAAATTAAAATATGCATGGTTGCACAAGTTTAATAACTTAATGTTGCTTTTGCTAGAAAAAGGAGTTCTTAATTGGTGGAATTAACGTATCAATATTTTTATGGGGATGGGTAGCACTATAAATATAGATAGTCCTTTGTAAAATAACTCAAATCACTTTTCAATTTTCTAGCAATTAATCATGGGAAATTGTATTGATACATCATTATCTCCACCTATGATTCAAGAAGATGAAGAGTTAATTGATTTAGCCAATGATCAAAAGCATGAAGAGATGCAATATTATGTTATTCAACAAGTATTTGAGCAATGCCATTCACCTAGATGTTTATCTAATAATGACAAGAGTGAAAGTTGCAAGACTCAGAGAATCAAGATTGTGCTATCAAAGCAACAATTGAAGGTGCTTGTAAATAATGTTAAAGAGCTCCAATGTGGGCAAATCCCAATTCAATCTGTAAGTGTAACAGAAGGTTGCAAAAGGCGGAAGCCTTCTTTAGCTACTATTCCAGAGTTGTAGATTTTTTTTTTTTTATTTTTTTTTTTTTGTATAAGAAATTCACTAGCGTGACTAATCCAAATTTGCCTTAACCCATTTAAGGGTGCATAATGGATGGATTTTGAGTTTAGTACTTTTGATTCTAGTTGTTATAATAAGAAGATGAGAGCTTCATTTTTTCCCTTTCGTTATAGGGGCAAAGTTGACAACTTCTGTTTCTCTTGATTTCTCCACATCATTTTTTAAAAGGAGAAGTCCAAAAATTGAGGTAAATTGTAATACAATGACATAATTGTATAGAGAGGAAATGTCACCTTTTCCTTTCCTTTTGATACTATATAATAAGTGCTTCCTAATTTCAATAATAATTGTACAATGAACAAAGGAAGAAATTACATTTTGAGAAACTAAGTGGTGTATTTAATTTGTCAATGGGATGGTAAATATTCCATGTGAATTGTATAGATAAAAATTTAAAGCTTCATCAACTTTGCTCTATAGAAGTGATGAAGAGCTAGCAAGGTTCATATTAATTGTCCCACAACAGTGTACTCATGCCCCTGAAGGAATGGATTGGTAAAATTATCCGCATCCGGAGCAGCAAGCATACCAAACCAATAGATGACTCGTGTTTGTACATAAACCTTTATCAAGTACTTAACCATGATTAATTAACATGCATTCTCACCTCATTAAATCGCTTAACTATGGTAAGTTTACATGATTTGGTGTAAAAACCAGTTGTAGTAAGTATTTACCGAATTAATTATTTTCTCCTTATATGGTATTAGACGATATTCACCTCATGAATAGCTTTATAGGGTAGAGTTAGGCCCAGTGTCTATTTTCTTGAAGTGATATCAGAGCAGATCTATCGAAATTCTTGATTTATCCATTGTTCGGCCCTCATGTTATATCGTCCACGCACCATACACGAGGCATCCGTGGGCTAAGTGTTCCACATTAATTGAGGGGATGAGTTGTTGTCTCCACTTAAGATTAATAGTTTCACTTCTTCTTCTAATGGTGCACATTTATATAATGTTAATACTAATAGTCTATTCCTTGACAAAATAATACTCCATTACAGAAATCAAGAACCACTCTGCTCTAAGAGTTGTGAGTATTAGCAAAAACAATCAAACTTCCAATTATTCTTATTCATCTGAATCTAAAGCTGAGAATAACTATACAAATAAGTAACTAAAACAAAAAGAATTACACTCCAGTTGTGACAGAATTAGTCATTCACTTTACATTGCACATTACAAATGAATTTGATCTTTATTCCTTAATCACTTCCACTCTTTGTATATACAAGAAATGCAAGAATCTGACTGATGAATCAAGATAGTAGCTCCACGTTTCTCTGTCACTACATGAATCTTCAAGATGTTTTCATGATCCTAATTCAAATTTAGACCATCTTTAAAATTAATATAGTCCAATGATTCTGTACAAATAAGCTATGTTGCTCGGATCCTCAAGTAATGTCGCGCCCGTGTTAGATCCTCCAAAAAATGCATAACTTTTGGAGGATCCGACACACATCTAGTGACATTTTTGGAGGATCCGAGCAACATAGCATATGAAAACACCAAACAAATGGAAAAAATACACTGACCTTGTTGCTTCACTTTTCGTTTTCTTGCTTCAACTTCTATAGCTTTCGACAACGTCTCAATCTTCTTCATTAGCTTCTGTAAAAAACCAACCAGATTGATAAAAATGATAAAAGGAAGATGATAAGTTGTGTGTTAAGGACTTTAAGATGAAAAAGAGCAAAAGATTTTTGTTTTATGGTAATATTTCACCTTAATTTCTTCATCTTTAGTATTCAAAGCTGACTCTTTTGTCTCACAAAACTTCCTTAAACAGATAACCTCTTTCTGTAGCCTGTCATACAAAAAACCAGATACCGTATCGTCGTTATCACTCTGGCTGCATCCATTAGTCTTATTTTCTTCCTGATCATCTCCTCGGTTCTTGATCTTATGCGCCTCTGTGATTTCGTTGCTGTTTATATCCACAATAGAATTCTCCTTCATTTCTGCATTTTCCTTTCCAGCACTCTCAACATTCTTATTTCGAGAAGTCCATAAACTCTTCTTTACCAAGTTATTTCCAAGATAGTGTTTAGTCTTTTGAGGTTTTGGGGATCCATTAGGTTTGACAGAGACGTTGAACGCTTGCTTCAAGCCTTGTTCGAGTGTTTTGAGCCTCAATTTTAGCTTATCCTATAGCAAATTTTTTACTGGATGAGCATAAAACACATTAAGTTAGTTTCAAGAATCGTGTCGAAAAGCTCACCTTGAGTTGTGCTTCTGCCTTGGCTGTTCTCTCTGATATGGTTAATTTGTCTCTCAGTCTTTGCATCTCTGCCTATATAACACAAAGGTAAAAAGTATCTCAATAAGTCTTAACTGATAAGTTACCTCAAAAAAAAAAAAAAAAAAAAAAAAAAAAAAACACTTACTAGGAGTTTGGACATATATTTGGTTAAAATTTGGAAAAAAGAGTTTCTGAAGTTGAAGTTGAAAAAAGGTATTTGGAAGTTGAAGTTGTCTTTGGACATGCATTTCACTTGAATAAAAAGTTAAAGTTTTTTGAGCAGAAAAAGATTTTTTACTTGAAAATCGGTCTTGACCAGAATCTTCAACAACTAACCAAAAGGTCAGTCCAATGTAAAACCAAACAATGTTTTGAAAAGCCGAAAAGATTTCTATGACCAAACTGCTTCTTAAGTCGCACAATATTTTGCTTTAATGACCTGCAACAGCTTTCTTTCTTCTAGCCACTGTTTTACAGGCATGACTTTGTCATTCTCATCTTTCCACTCGTTTGCCACGACAGTTGCAACTCGGTTTGCTGAAACCTTAACTCTTGCTAGTTCCCTTTCCAACGTCCTCTTCTCCTCCTACAAGATTTGGAAATCCTCATGTCTTATATATGCTCTATAACATAGTTGTTTAGTAGTATTACTAAATATGTTACTGCATGTTTTTTACTTGTAATTCAGAAATTCGTCGTTTGTAGTCACGAAGTGTATTAGCTGCTGCTCCTCCAGCAAGAATTGCCTCCTCAAGTTCTATAATGGTTTGGCTTAGCTTTTCCACCTCAAGAATCTTTTGACGGTTTGTCTTATCAAGTATTTTGTTTTCCTCCTTCATTGAGCGAAATTCATATTAGGCCAGGATTTTCATTAAAGGGATTCAAAATATAAAGTAAACAAACGAAGAAGCCAAGAGGATTCAACATCTACTATATAATTTTGACGTTGTATATACATTGTAATTTTCCGGCTTTACAGGATGGACTGGGTTGAAACTCCTACCTGAAAGATTTCGATCTGTCTTCTAAGCTCAAAGTTCTGATTTTGAATCTCCTCTACTATTAATGCCCTTTCTAAAGCACTTTTTAATATCCTTTCTGCTTCAAGCAACGCCGCCTCTTTTGACTTAGTGTGTCTATCCAAAGCCCTTTTATCCTCTTGTAATGCTGCAATCTAAAAAATGACCAGGAAAAACAAGTTAACGCTTGCCAAAGCATTTTGAAAAATGAAGCATTTGGAATGAGTTTTATCATTTTAAAGCAAAGTACCTCATTCTTATACATCTTTATCTCTGCCTCAAGGGGAGAAATAATGGACTCGAGATAAGGAAAATCATCATCCTTCTGATCAGCATATACTCTTCTAAGAGCTGTTTCGGCAGCATATTGTGCAGCCAGTGCTTCTTTCTTCTCATTAGCGAGTTGTTTGATATCAAGATTCTGCATTTGAAGTCATAGCCAATAATTTATATGCCTTTTTGGCAAAGAAATGGTTGCTTTTGATTAGTATACCTTTTGTTCAAGAAGTGTTTCGCCGATTTTCAGCCTTCCCTCCAATTTTTGAAATTCACTTCTGAGCTGTCGAAAATAGGAATTGAATTTATCAACACAATATGTAGCTAAAGTATAACAAGAAAATGTATGCGAAATAGAAAATCAAATAGAGACTTGATAGATTATTCTGAGAGTACCTCTCCAAGAGCTTTGTCTTTGAGGACTTCAGTTGCTTTCAAAGCCTTAATTTCACTTCGCGCTGCTCCCAATTCTCGATCCTTCTCTGATGAAATGCACATGAAGAATTGAAATTCAATAGCTAAATTCCGCTCTTATATCCGTATGCAGTGTGTTATAGGCATGCACATCTATCCGCCGAAGCTTCAGAAAAGACAGTTACCAAAAATAGTACTATACTACAGCTGAAATTAGGACTTTAGCAAGTCGTTTAAGCCAAAAACAATGTGATGATTATAACGAAAATGCAAGTTTTACCTAATCGCTAAGATCATTTCGGTGTTAGCCTTATAATTTGGCCTATTTTTAAGACAAACTGGACAGACAGAATCAGAACAAATTTAGAAAAATACCAAATTTATTGAATTGTTTTACCAAGGTACTTCTCAGATGACTGGTGCATGGAAAGTTAAAAGGACATAGCTAAAAACTTAGTGCTTATGATCTAACAGTTCTCTGTACTGTTAAATTTTCAATTGTTGCCCTGCTGACTGAAAGTGCCACTAACTTATGTTGCTCGACTAGGATGGATTTCTTCTTCAAAAATGTCATCCCATAAAAAAGTGATGTGCGGTCAAAAGGTTCTATCCTCGATAGCATGTCCCTGATCCTCCAAAAGTAGTGTCTTTTTACAGGATCCTATAAGGGCACGACAACATTTTTGGAGCATCCGAACAACTTAGCCACTAGCTGTTTGAAAGGAAGGAAAAAAGGAAAGCTAGTCTCTTTGTTTCACAAGAATAAAAAGAGATCAAACATGTTTCATATTGAATTTGAAAGCTTTTGGTAAACAGAATGATGTAAGCTTGTCTTTAACATCTTAGGTAGACTAGTAGCACAGAACACACAGAGACTTGTTAACTCCTCTATAGCAACTACTGTTACTGATCATATGTCGAAACCATTCCAACTACGAAAGTAATAACAAAAAGAATTCATCAGTGGAACATGTTAGATACTGAGAAAAGAAAAGAAAAAGAAGGGGCAGCATGGTGCACTAAGCTCCGCTATGTGTGGAGTTCAGAGGGCCGGACCACTTAGGTCTTATGTACACAACCTTACCTCGCATTTCTGCCGGAGGCTGTTTACGCAGATTGAACCCGTAACCTCCTGGTCAAACGGAGGCAACTTTTTATTGTTGCGCCAAGGCTCCGCTTCTAATGAACATAGAGGGGAGCCTTGGCACAACGGTAATAGTTGACGCCATGTGATACGGCGGTCAAGGGTTCAAACGGCGGAAACAACCTCTGATTGAAATGCAAGATAAGACCATGTACATATACCCAATGGGGTCCTCCGCCGACTCTCATAAGCGGAAGCTTAGTGTACCTGACAGCCCTTTTCCGCCGGCTTGAACCCATGACCTCCTAATCGCACGGCGGCACCTTTTTAACGCCGCGCCAAGACTCCCTTTCATATTGAGGAAAGAAGATTCTTAAAAATGAACATCTATGACTTTTACCAAAGACATAATTCTGTCATGGCAATTACACCAGCTAGAAACAAAATCAAGAAGCACAACAGAAAGTGAATACTAAAAGTAGTTTTTAACCTTTGAGTTGGTTCTGCAAGTTGTTGAGTTCCAAGATAACAGGATCAGGATGAACATGGAAAAGTTCCTCAGCACAAACTTCATAAAAGCCTGACATTTCTTTTTGTTTGTTTTTTTTTTCTTTTCTCTTGTGTTGCTATAACTTCTAACTATAGTGCAAATGTGCAATACTTGGAACTTAAAGGTACTAAGAAAGAGCTAAGATGCTTGTAGGACTTTGTAATTGTAGCTATTTGAAGTGTCCATTACTTATATAAAGAAATTGAGTGGACTTAAGAGAATGGACTTCCCTTCTTGTGAAGCAAACCTCAGAAAATAACAAATCAAAACCAGCTTAGTCAGTTTTAATTTTATTTTTTTAGTGAAAGACTACTATATAATATTTCAATTCCACATTCTTTTTCCTAGTTTAATTTAACTACTCAACTTTAAAAAAGATACTAATGATTGTATGGAACAGTATCTCTATATGCTTCACATTCTTCTCTTGTGCTCTTATTAATTGGTATGGTTTAGCTGTAACATATTCTTGAAGATTGTCTTTAGTGGAACAAAATTATAAAGAAAGTATTTTAAAAATGTGGTTCAAGAAATATTATTAAAAAAATAGTGAACTTTAAACTAAACAAGACAAAATGCTAGGGAATAAAGGCTATGTTGTCCTACACTTGTCTGGACTTTGCTTTTTGAAGCTTTCCTTAAGCAGAAAGGGGGTGTTAGGTAATCAAGTTTCATTTCTACAATAGAGCTCTTTTCTTTTTCTATTTTGCCCCCTTTTTTCCTTTTAAGGAAAGACATTCCTCTTTTTTTTTTTTTTTTTTGGTTGGTTGAACTATGTGGTGTCCATAACTTGCTGACCCGATTAATTCAGACTCGTTGTATAGGGTCCTTTTAAAGGGGGATACGTTCTCTATCAGAAATATCTTCATTCATAGGGCGCGAATACACCGTCTGGTAGTTGAGACCACTGGCCCTGACTAATATAGATCACACCGTGTGGGCTCCATTACAAAGGAAAATGCTCCAGATGCCCGATTAATCCAAATATGTGCTGCTATGGACTCATTTAAGGGGGAAACTCTCCCTACTAATACTTTCTTCATTTTTAAGATTCAAACTCGAGACCTATGGTTGAGAGATAAAAATGTACAACGACAATCATCTATGAAAACTTGGGGATTGATGTGACATTTTCCAAACATAATCTCTAAACAGTGATGGAAAGCTCTTCTCACTTAAGACTAGACGAAAATAAATTGCTTAAACGTTAAACACTCCTTAAAAATCTTGAAATCATTGATAAAATACAAAGAAAATGAGGTGTTGATGATAAATAATTGAAAAGGGGTTCAAACTGAGTTGCTTTAAAGTGCATAAACAAACTTTGTTGCTTTTTAAGTATGAATGATATATAGAATATAGTTGAAGATAAGAGCAAAGAAAAAACCATATTCTGATACTTCTCTAGTAGATATAATATATAAAGCTTCTGATAGTTGGATGGCACTTGGCAAATGGCATTATTCAAATTGTGCATGATCAAAGTTTTAGTGAGGCAAAGAAAAAAAAAAAAAAAAAAAAAAAGGACCTCTAAAATAAAGAGAGTACACAGAAAAAATTGGTGAAAACTTACACGCACTTAATATTGACGCTAAATTAATATAGATTTTACGCTACATTAATATAGATTAAGTAATAAATAAGATAAAAATGCAAATTAATAGATCATAGTTGGGTGCTAAAACAGTATGTAGAAAAAACATGTCATAAGTATATTGATTTGAGGTAAACTCCAGGTGCTAATAAATTTCACTCAAAAAACAAATGTCGTGATATTAATGTTCAAAACAAGTATTGATTCAAATAATTTTAAAATTAAATGAAAGAAAAAAAAAGCAATAAGATTACAAAATAATCAAACATGTCTTGATTGGCAAATGAGTTTTCTTTTCTACATTAATTATTAATGAAATCACAATATTTTATAGTACTAAAAGAAATTAGTGGGGCTTCTTTTCTACATTTATCATTTATGTAATGAAATTCCCTATTCATAATTCTGAAAGTGAACTCAATGGGGTTTCAAGCTAAGCTGTAAAGGTTTCAATAATTTCTACCTAATAGGTTATAATATCTTTTAATAATTAACTTTAAGTAGGTAAATTGTGATAAGGAATTTGTTCTAATCTTGATTTCCTAATAATTCTTCCTTCTTTTCCTTTCCTTTTGGTCTCTTTTTGTTTTTATATATTACGTATTTATCACTCCATTATTGATGCCTTAAGTACTTTCTTTCTTGTTTATTAGGAGTCCATTATCTTAATTAACCTCCGTTGACATATAAATCAAACTAATTAAAGAAATAAGAGCTAGTTTCCAATGCCTGAAAGAACTTTTTTCACGCAAAAAAAGAAAAAAAGAAAAAAAAAAAGGGATTAAGATTCAAACTACTCGTATTATGGTCATGTAGAATTGAAATTACATAAATTAAATTTGCAGTAATTAAGTAGAAAAGTCTTTTTTTTTTAAATCTATTTGTTCTGTTCTTTCTCTATCCCCTCCTCAGAAAATTGAAAACAAAATAAAAGATAGTCCCTCAGTTTCATTTTATGTGATACAGTTCGATTAGGCAGGAAATTTAAGAAAAAATGGAGAATTTTTTAAACTTATAATCTTAACATGTCATAAACCTTTAAAATTTGTGATCGTTAACATGTATGTCAATAACATCAGTATAATTATAAAGCCATGTCATTAAAGAAAATGAGAAATTTAAGTTAAATTATTTTTAAAGTTTTAAAAAGATCATTCTTTTTGGTACAAACAAAGAAAAGAAAAAAGAATAATATAAATTGGAATAGATCCTATTTATCTCATGATGTTAGTGCACATTATCGAACCCTAAAATTTCAAAATTGTCTAGTAAATCATCATTTTGATGTTTGCTTAACTGATATACCTTATATATGACCTGTTACAAACCACTAACAGCAAGGCTATTTGGTCATTAATGTAACCTGATGATGCTTTTGTTGATAATTAATGTGATTGAATATATGCACTAATGACATTGTGTCAAAGGGTCAAATTTTTATCAATGGACTAGCACAACATTAAGGGCAATGTCTTCGTAGTAGGTATTGATGTGTATATATGCTTAAAATATCTCACCAAATTTAAGGCAAAAACCTCCAAATTAAGACTTAGCTCTGCAGAGGTAGCTATCACTTTGTTTCTTTATTATCTTTCAGTTTATTTTCTCTCTATTTGTCCTTTTAAGGAAAAAGAAATTGAATTTTAGTCCAATGTTTTGAAAGGCAAAATTTGAACCAACTTCAGAGAACCCCAACAAAGTATTTTCAGGAAAAATGTCCAAATTTTGATCTATCTATTACTCGAAATTGTTCAATTTTACTTTCCATTACACTTTCGGGTCTCGTATTTGCCTTTATCATAAACTGAACTCCAATGAAATCTTCACAAAAAAAAAAAAGTTCAAATATATGCCTCAATTTTTTATGATTTAAAATTACCTTCATGTTGGAGCCTCATTAAAGGTCAAAGGGAAAAAAAATAAGACTTTGTCCTCGCTCAATTTTCGATAATATTGAAATAAATTTTACCATTTTCCCTACTTTTTATAGCAATTGCTTTGGTCCACAAAATTTCCTCTAAAACTCAATCAATTAAAAGAATAAACAACACTTCCACAAAAAAAGCAGTTTCCTCTAAGCAATTAAAGGGATACGACTTTGTGGAATCACCGCTTCGAGACAAGTTCAATAATATTGAAATTGGAATGAAATTCTAGTTAGATCCTAGCCGCTTTTTGGAACTAATTGATAGGTATCTAGAAACCTTATCTCGTGAGCTTTAACGGACATTTTTTATTCTTTACCCGAATACCCGAAAAAATTATATCTGTATATACGGAGGAAAAAGAAAGAATTTTAGTGTTTATGTACATATTGAACATCCCCAACAAATGCGAAAATGGTCCAAATTTTAATCTATGTATTACTCGGTGTTCAAAATTGTACTTTCCTCTAACATCTTAGGTTTGATCCCATAAGGACAACATAGTTTTTTATATTTAGCTTTTGTTTTTTTTCGAACCTCCCCCGATGAAAAATCCTTCGTGTCCACCTCAAAGGGAAAAAATAAGATCCGTAGTAGCCTTTCCAAAGTTAATTTATGCCTGCCTTCCTTGAGTCCACAATTTCAATATGCAATACTGAAAAGAAATTAGGACAATGGACATGATTGTGATTTTAACATTCCTCAACAATATTACTAGGAAGCCTAGGTTAAGAAGTTTCCCGTTCTCACATTTTTTTTAATCTTAGCATATCCCTCAACATAAAGAAATCTAAGGCAATTTAGACTCACATAATCCATTTATTTAGACAAGACAAACTGAATGCAAAGGTATCAAAGATTAGGATTGCTTGTGAAACAATTTGGACACAAAACAAAATCTTGTAACTTTGAACAAAGAATCTTAGCACAAAGACAAAAACCTCTGCTTGTCTCCCCCCTGTTTTTTCAGAATATCCATCTTGTGTCTGATTAAATCTCTAAACCAACTCCAATATGGAAATCTTTGCCAAGCTCTTGCATTTCAAGAATAGCATTGTCATATTGATTTCTGCATCAATCTTTATAACTTTCTTCTTTGTGTTTGCACCTAATATTCTCTCTTATTTCTGGCCTCTTGTCCTTTCCACAACTATTCTTTTGCTCACAATATTAGCCTTCAACAATGTACCACCACTAGCTGTTGAATTCTCAAATGGAAAAGAAAGTGAAGGATCACTATTGAATTTTCTTGCAGGGCACCAAGAGCAGCAGCAACTTGAAGACTTCTGATATACTGTCGCCGTCAAGGGTTCGGGGCGGAGCCAGAGTACGGGTTCGGTAGAATCCAGTAGCTTAGGCCAGAACTATGTATTTCTATTAATAAATTCACTTAAAATGTGTAAATAATTTATCCTGTGAAACAATTTGGACCTTTCTTGTACTAAAAATGTTACTCCTTCCGTCCCGTTTTTAGATTGAAAAGTTCTTGTGTTTCTTATAGTAAATGATTGATAAAAGTACGTTCTTGTCATATTTAATTGCTCACTTTATTGGACTATAACATATATCTAGAGCCTCTTGTAGCTTAGGCACAAAAGTCCGTATTTTTAATAATAAATCCACTTAAATGTATAAATAACTATTCTCAAATGGAACAATATTTAAGGGCACTAAAAATCAATTTAACTTTATTGAAATTTAGTACGGTGGCAAGTTTATAGTAAACGATTGTATAAATGTACATTCTTGTCATGTTTAAAGAGCTACTAAGATGGTAGAAATGTAAATTCGTCTTCAAGGTCCAGTTCAAATATCACATGCATTAACTTACATTTTTCTCAATATTTTAAAATTGTGAAGAAAATTAGATAAAACGATACATTCTTGTCAAAATGGAAGCGATTAAATGAGCTAAAACACTTGAAATAACATAACTATGTCTTCTTAAATAAAAGTTGATATTGGAAATGTAACACTTGTCTCAATCCAGTTCAAATTTAACATGCCTTAAACTTGCGTTCTCCAATTGTTTGAAACTGTTACAGGTTCTTGATTCTTGAATATGTTTATGGTCTTTTTCTAAACACCAAATGTATAAGATTGAAATTTGAAATGTGCAAAATTTTCTAAGCAATTCCAGGTAGTTCTATCAGCTATGAACAAAACAGAATATGTTAAGAGGGGTGTTTTATCAGCTTTTGGATCTAGACGATTGCTGTAATAGTGCAATATCTTTTTCAGTCAATGTGCCTGAATGATCAACATCAAGCATTTTGAAGCTCTCCATGACTACAGAGATGTCTTCCTCAGTTATCTTCCCCAACTCTTTAAGTTTATAGACAATAAATTCTGCAGCACTGGATGAAGAAAATGAAAGCGATAATTAGAATGTAGCACAAAAAACTTGAACGCAAAACAACAGCAACAAATATGCCTCAGTTCTAGTCAGCTATATGAATCCTCACTAACCGTGTTTCTCCATTTAAACTCATACACATATGACCAATATTATGTCAATTAAAGAAAAGGTTAAAAGTACTAGAAGTTCTATATCCCTTTTTATTGGCATAGGGCTAAGGGACTGATCTTAGAAAGTATAAGAACGTAAACGTATTAAAAGGGCAGCCCGGTGCACTAAGCACCAGCTATGTGCGGGTACGAGGAAAGACCAGACCACATTAAGTCTTATTTACGCAACTTTACATTTTTGCAAGATGCTATTTCCTCAACTTGAACCCGTGACCTCCTGGTTACACGCAATAACTTTTACGGGCCATGGCTCCCCTCTCGTAAACTATCTAACATGACTAAAACATATTCCCAACTAATTTTATCGCCTATTTAGATATTTTTCTTCTGTTGTGTTCTATCTTTCGTTTCGCTAAGTCCATTGAACTCGAAATATCAACTTATATATAACAGCTTACCTCACTTCACTATCATGATCAAGATCTGCAGCCTGGAGGTCTGAATTTGTCAACTCACGAGTTAGAACCCATCTGAACATAGATTTTCGCCTTTGTTCTGTATATAATTCGGCTAGGGAGTAAAATAACTGTCCCAAACAAATAGTACTCATCAATATCCAAAAAGAAGCGAACAAACGCCCCCATTTTGTCGAAAAGCTCTTGTCTCCATACCCCAGAGTAGTAATAGTGGCACAAACACAGTAAAAAGCATCAAACAAACTCAAATCCTCAACTTGGCACAAAAAAACTGTTCCAAGCATAGTAAGTGCAAGAAGAAGTGCCAAGGCACTTACAAACTTGTATTTTTCGATGTTCGTTTCAACTTCTTTCATGACCTCAGTTGAGCTAGTGCAATCTTTCCTCATTTTTATTGCCTTGAGAAAAAGGATTTGCTGCCTCTCAAGAAAACTATCGGCAGCTTTACTCAGAACAAATCCAACAAGAGCCATACCGGTGAACACAAAAATGCAGGCGAGAAGCTTAGCTAAGACGCTTTTAGGAACTAGATCACCATATCCAACAGTGGTCATTGTTACAATACACAAATATATTGCATCAAGAATTCCATTAGTCTTTTTTCCTTCGATTTGATCGCTAATGATGAAGAAACAAATCGCTCCAATTCCTATATAGGCAGCCAAAAATAATAGTACATCTCTGAGCCTAAAACTCTTTGATGAAATGAACTCAGGGTAATGAAGGGATTCCTCATTATTTGTCTGTGTATGACTGATAGTACAACAAGTGCTGCTAGATTGAGGCCGTCTTCGTTTAAAAGAGTTTATATCACTAAATCGAATTGATGAATTTACATGGCCTCGTAGTAGAGGTTCTTCAACATTGCCATTCGCCATGATAGCTCAAAATGACATGATTTTAAGTACCAAGTCGAACTGCAATCAGGGTAATGTAAATTAAAAATCAACTACAATTTCTAGCAAAGTACGTGGCGAAATATAAGTTCATACATTTGAAACTCGCGAGCATTATCCGTTCTTTAACATCAATCTCAGATATTCCTCTGCATATGATTGCATTCTTTCTGAACTTCTCATATATTAAGTTTCAATCTTTTGTTGGTCAAAATATTGTTCATGAGATAACCTTGTATTGTGCATGGCATTAGTCAGACTTCTTTATAACAGTCATCCTCTATAACAACATTTCACTGTAACAACCATGTTTTCTGTGAAATCGATTCTTCATATTATATTATACCCCCTCTGTTTCAATTTATGTGAACCTATTTCCTTTTTAGTCCGTGCTAAAATGAATGACCTCTTTCCTAATTTGGAAACAAATTCACTTTATGAAATGATTTACAGCCACACAAATATTCAAGACTTATTTTGAACCACAAGTTTCAAAAGTCTTTACTCTTTCTTAAATGTCGTGCCCAGTCAAATGGGTTCACATAAATTGAAATGGAGGGAGTATTATATCTTCTCTATAAAAACATTTCGCTATAACAATCAAAAGATATCGGAACAAACGATGTTGTTATAACTATTTGTTTACATTTGTTTACATGTCCAAAAATTGTTAAATTTTTACATGTTTGAAATCACTAGTTGTTTCAACAATCCAGTCGAAAAACACTAAATATACTAACTATAGCGGAGCCAAGATTTTCAATTAGGGAGATCAAAATATAAAAAAATAAACACATGACAAATAGATCAAGAAAGCAACATTAGTGAGAGAGTTTCTAGCTCATAAAGGTGAAAAAAGAATATAGAAGGCTATGCTTAATCTAAATAACAGACAAATCCAATGAGTATGCAAATCCAACAGCTTAATTTGAGCCATTATAAAATCCAACTTCAGACAAGAAACAAATGTGTTATAAAGAAAATCTAGAGAAAATTTCCAAGAAAAAATATGTCATTTATGTTAGGAGTTGCACCAACAAAACTATAAATTAATCAGGACTCTTATGATTATTGAATAAAAGGTGGAGAATATCATATTACCTTATGTTAAAACAAAAATATTCATCAAATAGACCCTTTTCAAATCAATGCAATTGTTCTTCTTCTGGATGAACAGAAAGCAAAGGATCAGAAGGAAAAAGAGTAATGGGCATGAAAAAAACAAAAGATTTGTTAATTATGGCTACAAAATTTGGAAATAGAAGCAAAAGGGGTTTATGATTAGAGGATAAAAATAACATGTAACTGTGAATCACGAGAACTAAATGTTGTCCACTCACCAAACAAAATTTATTGGACGCTTGCAATTGATTCTAATTTCTCTAACAATATTATATGGTTACTCTCTTTTCACCTATTTTGATCTTTCACTATTTCATTTTCATATTGCTTTGAATTGCTTGTCCTTATCTGACTTTTTTTGCCATGCTTTCTCTTAAGCCGAGGGTCTTTCGGAAACAGCCTCCCTACATTGTAAGGGTAAAGTCTGCGTACACTTTACCCTCCCTAGACCTCACATTGTGGGGTTTCACTAAGTACGTTGTTGTTGTTGTTGTATAATTAACTTCCCATATTTATCCTTTAATTACACTTAATTTAAGATTTTTGCATGATGATGCTTTCCTCCTCTCTCAGGAAGATGTTTTATATCTTGGCATAATACATAAACATGCCCTTAAACTTGGTCTCAGCTGGCAAGTATGCCCCCCAATTTTGAGTGTGTACAAGTAGCCACCTCAACTTGTCTCAACTTTGTCAGTTGAACACTCCAACTTACAAAATGATCATCTAGACACTCCAAAATCCATGTGCCACGTCACTGCCACGCCAGCATTTGTGTTTACGTGTACGTGATCAACTTTATAGAAGTTGAGGTGCCTACTTGTGCACACCCAAACTTGGAGGGCACACTTGCCAGCAGAGGCCAAGTTTGAGAGCCTGTTATATCTTATGACAAACTATTAAATCTAATTGACTTTGTATGAAATGGCAAAAATAGATGACTTTTCTGTTACAAAACAAAGAAAAGTGACTTTCTTGCATAATTTTTATTAATTGAGCTACCTTCTCAGTAATCAACCCCATAACATTTATGTCGTTGTAAAACTTTTGAAACTTATAATCTTAAACGTCCATAACATTTATGTGGTTGTAAAACTTTTGAAACTTATAATCTTAAACGTTCCGCAACATTTGTATTACTATAAAATCTTGTCACTAAGGGTAAATGAGAAGTTACAAGTCAAACTCTTTCAAAATTTGGAAATGTGATTCTTTTTCGAAATAAAATAATGATATAAAAATATCAGTTTTTTAAATGGCTGGAATATAAAATAAAGAAAAGAGAGAGATTCCTGTAATGAATATTAGGCGGCTGTTAATCAACTTGGTGGCATTAGCAGCTAATATTCTTATACACTCCATAGTCTAATGTATAAACATCACATCAGACTATGCTAACAGATAATAATATTTTGCTAACTTATTGGTTTGTTTTGTGAAGAAAAAGTAGGTGCATCCTCTAATATATAGGCATATTGTTACTAAGCCTGTGATAAATACTCAATTCATTTCAGATACAATAAAACATAAAAAGATGGAATCAGTTTCTCTTGAAGAATTTAGAGCCTTGAAACTAAGCCAAATCTCAATAATCCCCTTTATAATATTCATCTCCATACACCTATGGAGTTTGAGGAACAAAAAAAATCTTCCTCCTGGTCCAACAAAATTGCCTTTTATTGGTAATTTAAACCAGTTGATGACTCCATCACCCCACAAAAAATTAAGGGACTTAGCCTTGAAATATGGTCCTTTAATGCACCTAAAACTTGGGATGGTGCCAACAATTGTTGTCTCATCTGCTGATACTGCTGAAAAGATCTTGAAGGCTAACGATCTCGCCTTTGCGGGCCGGCCCAAACTAGTCGCACCGAGAATCTTGGGCTACAATTACACGGATATCGCATTTGCACCTTACGGTACGTATTGGAGGCAATTGAGGAAGATCTGCATCCTGGAGCTCCTCAGCTCGAGGAGAGTCACCTCGTTCGCGCCAGCAAGGCGCGAGGAGCTGACTCTGTTCCTCCGGTCCGTCGCGGCTTCGTGTAGCCGCGGAGAACCGATCAACATGGCAGAAATGTTGTTTGCTTTAAACCATGATATAACTACAAGAATCACATTTGGGAGGAAAACTGATGATCAAATGAGATTCAGGGCCGCAACAAAAGAAGGGACAGTATTGGCTAGTGGCTTTCAAATTGGTGATTTTTTTCCTTCTCTTGCATTTGTTGCATTAGCCACTGGCATGACATCAAGAATACATAAAATTTTCCTTGAGATGGATAGCATAATTAGCAGAGTTATTGATGAACATATTGAGAGAAACAAGAGAAACAAACCAGAAGATGAAGATCTACTTGATGATCTGCTTAGGATTATGGAAAATGGAGAACTTGAAGTGCCTTTGAACATTGACAACATCAAGGCTATTCTCTTGGTAAGTTTAACACGTTCCCACATCCTAATTTTATTACTCCTCTCTTTCAGTTTACGTGGCATCATTTCTTTTTCCAGTATGTTTCAGAAAGAATGATCCCTTTTTGGAATCGAAAAACAATTTAGCTTAAACGTCTGATTTTACCCTAAAGACAAGCTGCTATACCCACACAAATATTATGACATGTTTAAGATCATACATTTCAAAAGTCATCACGTCTTTCTTAAATTTCGTCTCCATCAAATTATGTTATGGCATGTTTAAGATCACACGTCTCAAAAGTCTTACAAAAAAAAAAAAAGTTTTCTTATCTTAAATTCCGTATCCAGTCTGTTCCAAAAAATGACCCTTTGTAAATCGGAAAACAATTTAAAACTAAACGTAATCAGTACACGACAAGCTGTTATACCCACTCAAATTTTATGACATGTTTAAGACCCCACGTTTCAAAAGTCTTCTTATCTTTCTTAGATTTCGTGTCTGACCAAATGATGTCACATAAATTCAAATAGAGGGAAGTTTGAATTAACCATTGATAAGCTCTATGTTACCACATTTGACTAACATGGTTTCTTTTCCATTGCAAAAACAAAAGGAGATGGTTGTAGCTGGAAGTGAAAATGCTTCAAATTCAGTAGAGTGGGCAATGACAGAGATGATCAAGAATCCAAAAGTACTAATGAAAGCACAAGAAGAGGTTAGAAATATGGTAAAAGGGAAGCCAACAATAGAAGAAAGTGATCTACACAAACTAAGTTACATCAAAATGGTGATCAAAGAGACACTAAGATTTCATCCACCAGTACCTCTTTTGCTCCCAAAAGAATCCCTGGAAAACTGCATAGTCAATGACTATGAAATACCAAAAAATACTAGAGTTTTAATCAACTATTGGGCAATCTCTAGGGATCCAAAAAGTTGGGAAAATCCAGAAAATTTTGAGCCTGAAAGGTTTGAAAATGTGGCTGTGGATTACAAAGGTCACGATTTCGAGTTTATTCCATTTGGTGCTGGTAGAAGAATATGTCCAGGAATTTCTTTTGGAATGTTGAATTTGGAACTTTCATTAGCAGCTTTGCTATATCATTTTGATTGGAAATTGCCTCAAGAAATGAAACCAGATGACATTGATATGAGTGAAACTTTTGGAATGACTCTTTTCAAGACTTCAAGTTTGCATCTTGTTCCTACTCTATGTTTTCCTATACCATCTTAAGGGTACTTTTTCTCTCATTTTACATTCATGTACTTTGTTTGGATGAAAGAAATTGGTAGAGACTACTTGTTTTTTTTTTTTTATTTATTTATATAAATAATCATCTAGTATTCAGAACTCACTAATCCGACTAATATAGATTTGTGTAGCGTAGGGTCCATAAAGGAAGAAGCGCTCCTTACTACTCTCCATTCTCAAGATCAAACCCGTATGCTCTAGTAAAGATGAAGGAATCTCATCCATCAAATCATACCCCTTGGAGACTAGATTTTATGTTCCTTTCCTTTACTTTTTTTTTTTCTTTCTAAACACAGAAATTGCTAAACACAGATATTTTACACAATTAGATCACTTAAAAGATAATTGCAAGTACTATTTACTAAGCATTGATTTGTAATTGTAATTTAAAATAAATGATAAGTAATCTATCGTTGGAGGTCAACTTACACTGATATGTAAACTTTTTTTCCATTATCAGTATATGTAAAATCTGCAAGAATATTGTTTAGACAACTTGGATACCATTATACTCGTGCGTTTTTTGAGTGAATACATACACGTCTAGGAGGCTAAAAAGTAGTAATATTTTATTCTTGCTGTCCTGCTGAGGTACTTACTAGGTTAGGTTTATTTAATCACGTCCTAATCTTTCTAGCTAGGTTAGGTTGGGTTTGAGTTATTAGTGAATATTTCTGTTGACTTGTTTGTCACATTGCAAAACTAGTTTTCTCCCTGTCCTTATTCATTTTGCTACTATCATCTTTTCCAACTAGTATTCCTATTTTGAGGTGAATATAAGATTTGAAGTTTTTATGGGTTCTGGTGATTCGATCCTCGATGCTTCCCACCGAAGTCTTAACATATACTCCTAGCGAATTGATATTCAGTTTATTATACATAATATTTAGTGAATTTCTTAATATATATACAAGATCTAGCCTAACATTACATAATTGTGCCGAACCTATATACTAAATTGTATATCCGCCTATTCATACCAAGGGCCAACAAAGGACAAACATATAATATTTTTTACCATTTCACGTAGTTGCACCTAACTGTGCACAAAAGACGGTACAACAGATGAACTCAATAAAAAGGAAGTAAAAATATGTTAGGAAAAACTTAAATAATAATGGATATAAAAAGGGAAAGAAACCTTTGAGTATCTGATAATTCTCAAATGTAAATGCTTCTCAAGTTTTTAAGACCAAAAAAGTTCAATTTAAAATTTACCACATAGAGAGGCAATTATTCTATAAAGCATTTCAGTGTTTAATCTAAAATTAAACTCAAATAAAATATTTTCCCCTAATTTGATGGTTCGGCAAATTTCTTTTCAATTTTAGCTAAATACAAATTCATAAGCAACAAATTGTGCTTATGTCATTTTTTTGCAATATTATTAGTTTATTCCAATTTATATGACACTAAATCTATCCCGGGGAGTCAACCCATCTTTCTCATTTATTCAAATCTCATGTCACAAATTAAAAATCTTAATTCTCGTATTCCAAATCTTACCATTATTTTTGGAAAAGTATAAATATTACGTATCAAACAGTTAACATTTGAACAAGTGATTCTTAAAAGTAGCTTTCAATTTGTGTGACAATCTTTTTACTAAAAGGATTTAATTTCGAGAAGGTGAGTGCACAATTATAAAGAGGTGAATTCATAATATAAATTTGTCAGTTCAACCTTTCAGTACTTTCTATAAACTCATTACACTTTTGAAATTATAGTTTCATTTTTTAAAAATAGTAATTTTTACACTCATGCCCAGTATCAAATTTTTTGAAATCAATTGAAACCATTCATTATATGATGCATCCTCCATTGCTACTAGTTATAATATGCACATCTAATTTAATTATATAAAATGTTACTTTGATTAAATCAAATGTCAATTGTCAGATTGGAGATTTTGAAAGAATAAACCAAACAAAAAAAGAACGAAGAGAAGAAAAGCACTTAATAACGCAAGAACTGATACCAAACATGCTATATCCCATCGATACGGTGAGCCAAATTTTAGAAAAAGAAAGAAAAAATAACAAGATAGATATAAGATTTGAACTCTCAACCTCATCTATAGAGGTGCACCCAATAATCATTGCATCATATGATGTTTTTGAGCTTAGGTGCACATATTATATATTTAAGTATGTTTTTTTAAAAGAACATATCATTATTATACATGATTTAGGGAGGGTCATGGGATCATGTGAACCATAGATCAACAACTGTTAGGTGTGATATGGATAGGATGGGCTAAATTTAGGCAAATCAAATTGGGCTGAGTTAATAAAAGGGCGGGTTATTACTTGAGCTCAAGTGGATTGTGCTAAAATGAGCTAAAAAGCGGCTTATAACTTAACCTGATTAACATTTACTAAGTTTTAATTTCCTCATTTGTTTTTTTATAACTTTTTAAGTACCTAATAGAGCTTTTTTCTTTTTTATTATGACTATATATAACATATAAAACAAAAAGAATGTTTTTTTAATAATATTTTTCATGAATCAATTTGGATCCATTTGTGGGGTTAAAATCTGCGTACACTCTACCTTCCCCAGACCCCACTTTCTGGGATTTCACTGGGTGTGTTGTTGTTGTTGCACGGATTGGACGGTTCATGTTTTCATGTGCTAATTTTGCCACCCTTAGCCACTGTTTTTACTTTGATATTACAAATTGTTGCCACCATTTTATTTCTATCTAACTCACAAGTCACAAATTTCAAAATTTAAATTAAAACTAAAATGAATTACATTATTCTACTTAAGCCACTACAAATTGCCATTGAGCCTTCAAATAACAGTGAACTGAGCGCCTTCTTCCTCGCCAAAACAAAATTTGAATTTCTATCATAGCCATCTCAGACTCTACACACACAGGGACAGACAACCTAGAAATGATCAATTCTTTGTCTTAAATTCAAACCTTAATCAGTCTAACCACCACTTTACAGAACTTAATTTTAAATTTTGGCGGTATATTCTTATCTCACAGAACACCGGATGCGAGCCTCTATTTCATTCACCCCTACCGTAATACAATGTGTGGCATCCTCGTCAATCTCCCCATTACCTTGGACCACTGACCCCAGGTGCTTAAAACTTCCTCTCCTGGGGATGACTTGTGTGTCATCTATTTTCAGGGTCATTGGGTGTAATTTCCTACAAAACCTTTACCACGTAATATCACATTGATCGAAATGGGCCTTAAATAATTGGAAGAAATTGCACGGCTTGTCCTTCAAATGGCCTTGTCTTTAATTTTTACCCTTTAAAATCAAATTTATACCTAGTGGAGCATAAATTCATTAAGGACACGAGACATAAT